>NC_079165.1:79810556-80101571 GCF_947568905.1 Ostrea edulis | reverse complement strand
AAAACACTTATACACACAGATCAGCACTATTAAATAAAACACTTATACACACAGATCAGCACTATTAAACAAAACACTTATACACACAGATCAGCACTATTAAATAAAACACTTATAGTCACACAGATCAGCACTATTAAATAAAACACTTATACACACAGATCAGCACTATTAAATAAAACACTTATACACACAGATCAGCACTATTAAACAAAACACTTATCCACACAGATCAGCACTATTAAATAAAACACTTATAGTCACACAGATCAGCACTATTAAATAAAACACTTATACACACAGATCAGCACTATTAAACAAAACACTTATACACACAGATCAGCACTATTAAATAAAACACATATAGTCACACAGATCAGCACTATTAAACAAAACACTTATACACACAGATCAGCACTATTAAATAAAACACTTATAGTCACACAGATCAGCACTATTAAATAAAACACTTATACACACAGATCAGCACTATTAAATAAAACACTTATACACACAGATCAGCACTATTAAATAAAACACTTATACACACAGATCAGCACTATTAAATAAAACACTTATAGTCACACAGATCAGCACTATTAAATAAAACACTTATACACACAGATCAGCACTATTAAATAAAACACTTATACACACAGATCAGCACTATTAAATAAAACACTTATACACACAGATCAGCACTATTAAATAAAACACTTATACACACAGATCAGCACTATTAAACAAAACACTTATACACACAGATCAGCACTATTAAATAAAACACTTATACACACAGATCAGCACTATTAAATAAAACACTTATACACACAGATCAGCACTATTAAACAAAACACTTATACACACAGATCAGCACTATTAAATAAAACACTTATACACACAGATCAGCACTATTAAACAAAACACTTATAGTCACACAGATCAGCACTATTAAATAAAACACTTATACACACAGATCAGCACTATTAAATAAAACACTTATACACACAGATCAGCACTATTAAACAAAACACTTATACACACAGATCAGCACTATTAAATAAAACACTTATACACACAGATCAGCACTATTAAATAAAACACTTATAGTCACACAGATCAGCACTATTAAATAAAACACTTATACACACAGATCAGCACTATTAAATAAAACACTTATACACACAGATCAGCACTATTAAACAAAACACTTATACACACAGATCAGCACTATTAAATAAAACACTTATACACACAGATCAGCACTATTTCAGTCTTGCAGTATTTATGGTGATTTTTATTGTACAACTGTGTATTACTGTTAGAGTGACTCAATATACTGGTACACACTGAAAACAACACAGCAGCACAAAAACATTCAATTAATCATTAGGTTCACTGTTCTCCATGCAGATACAGGTAATACTACGCTTCAAGCAGACAGCATGGTTTGTGTTTTCATTCCACCACTCCAAGTAAATGTACATTGGAAAGTTCATGTAAGAATTGTCTATTTTATTTTGAAAATTTGATATTCTATACTGTTTATATGTAGCTCAAATCACAGATTTGCTAACTATAAACCCAAATTATATATTATATATATATTTTTTTTTTGGCAAATTAATTGCTAATTCTGCATGTTGATAGAATAACCACCTACTGGTATATGTTATCAAAACTCCAATGTAAAGTTTTTTATATCATAATTTACCATCTTCATTCAATCTAAGTGATTCTCCTGGGAAATCTTTTGATTGCTACGTTAAAATTTACATGTATAGGCCATTTTAGGTGTAATCTAATCTGACTGTTATTTTTCTATTTCTGCATTCACTGAGATATACGATTTTATAATCCAGTCTCATACACAAACTTTCATTTGCGATGACTATATTTCGCAATTCACCAGTTGAATATTTTAGTCATGGGTGATTCTTGTGGAGTCCTGAGGAGTTGAATATTTTAGTCATGGGCAAGTCTCCCCAATTTCCTTAATATCACATGGATGCTCACGACAAATTCTCATTCTTATGCCTGTGCATTTCATCCCCATCTCATCTAAACTCATCCCATCTTCACCTCATCCCCATCTCATCTTCATCTCACCTCATCTCCATCTCATCTCACATCCAACTCATTTCACTTCATCAATATCTAATTACCATCTCATCATCTTCTCATACATTGTAATTGTTTACATGTGCTCACATTCCTTCATAGAATTATTTCTTAAAAATGTATAATTAATGAAAGAAAAATCAGTTGACATATAGCTTGATACACCCACTCTCCCTCACATTTTCTAGCTTCTTCAGTCTTTCAATAATATAATCCACCATTGATACTATAGCTATTAACCAATATTTGTACAAACAGGATGGATTTATCTGCAAGACAATTTTTCTCATGGCCTCCGGAGTAAACACTGCGGTCTGCAATATACACAAATGACCATCATCTCTCTCCACTAACAGAAATGACCACGATCTATATGGCCCTCATAAGGCTTCTGAATGCTATCCCATTTTGTTCCCTGTGTTTAATTAAGCTCTGGTCCTTATCAATATGGCTGTTATTGACGATAACAGTAGCTGGGGACATATGGGTGTAAAATTGTCCGGAATAATTAAATGATATAGATCACCGGGCAATATCAATTACAAGACTTTCTAAACCTTGTTATCAGATTAAAGCTGCCAAGTCTAATATTAGATTCATGTCACATGTCAACTACTTAGTACTATTCAGTATTGTCTATAAAACTGACTTTTATCAAATCCTCGTGGGAAAGTATTGGATTATAAGAACACACTATCACTGTCCTGCAAAATGGAATTTTTAAGTCACAACTGCACTGCTCATCTGAGTTAATGTCATGACTCCCATACCATTCGGAAACCACATGAATCTTATCAATTATGCATAGTCATTTTTTAACATTTTTCAGAGGCCATGCCAGTCTGTATGTATATGTATGAACCAGTGCTTCATTCTGAATTGAAATCCCTGCCATTGAAGTATGATCCAGCTACCTGAAATCATTGACCAATGAGTGCTTCCATGCAAGTTTGGTCTGAAATCTTTGACTAAGGAGTGGTCATTTATTTTTGGAAAAAATAGGTCTTAAGCAGCACACAAGGCAGGGTATAAGTATTATCCATCAATGAAGCATCCTCCATGCTTTTTTTTTTTTTTTGTTACAGATAAAATTTAATACTAGGGAAAGGTAATGTACTTCCGAAAACTTGAACCAAATCAGCAGCTACACAACACCGATCTGACAAGTCAAGCTTTACACTCTGAACAAACCCCAGGTGAGCTTTCAAGGCCAAATCCTACTTAGAATGATGAGCTAAATGCTACAATAAAGTCAAAGTTCATTAGGAATATTCAGAAATGAGCTAAATGCTATGATAAAGTCAAAAGTTCATTAGGAATATTTAGAAATGAGCTAAATGCTATGATAAAGTCAAAGTTCATTAGGAATATTCAGAAACGAGCTAAATGTTACATAAAGTCAAAGTTCATTAGGATGAGTTGAACATGAGAAATTGATTTGAGGTCTTTAACCCCCGCTTTTTCTTCCACTCTTTGACCTCAAGTAAGTTTTTCTTCAAGAGCTAAGTGGGTAAATTTCTCCTTGTATTTTATCTGTACAATACTCTGAAGTAAATCTTAAATATTATTCCATCCTTGTCTGTTTTTCTGTCAAAATCAAATGCGTTTCATCTTATCTATAGTTGAATATTTCATGACCTCAACAGAAGTTCATTACCTCCCTTTGTAATTGAAGAAATGTTTTATCTTCTGCTAATCATACTATTATTGAATAAAATTATATAAAATCCAAAGCATGAAATAAAAAATATATCCTTTAAGTCTATCTGTAATTTTGTAAAGAGGAATTTTAAGGACGGCTTAGACCTTAGTTGAAGCAAACAAAGATATCTGCATGAATTCCAATAAAAACAGTATTACTTGATTAGTACCACATGACTGAGAGCTCATATCTCTATTAAAGCAGGACAACTAACTGACACTAAAATAACAAATCTACAGAAGAATTCGTGTTTTCCTTACAAAGGTAGAAGCCTCACATCCCAGCATTGACCACTGGAATCCACACTGAGGTCTATTGATTGTAGCAAGCAGAAACACAGCAATGAATTGTAATTCTACACAATTCTATTGCACAGCCTGAAGACATTGCACTTTGTTCCAGTAATTAGGTGACAAATGGTGCCTATAGTATCTTCTTCTTCAGTCTAAACAATGCCTTCAATTCCCAGTACTTATACTGTACCATGTATATCATTTTCTTATCCTTTTAGACTTCAATTCCTTTGATGTGTGTAGAATCTATCTGAATTCTTCAAACATTACACGCACTGTTAAGTCAGCATCTAAATATCAGCCCTTAATCCAATGTTTTGTATTTAAGGGCTTATCCTACTGACCCTTTATGTTAAGGGCTTCCTATTGACCCTTTATTATGTATTTAAGAGCTTCCTATTGACCCTTTATATTGTATCTATGGGCGTCTAGTAAACTACAAAATGATTTAGAATGTTTTTTTCTGGGTCACCTCTTGGCCGATTTTGTGTTTTAAGGGCTTTCTATTGCCCTTTATTTTGTATTTAAGGGCTTCCTATTGACCCATTATTTTGTGATTAAGGGCTTCCTATTGACCCTTTATATTGTATCTAAGGGCTTATTGACCCTTTATTTTGTATTTAAGGGCTTCCTATTGACCCTCTATTTTGTATTTAAGGGCTTTCTATTGACCTTTTATTTGGTGTTTAAGAGCTCTCTCTCTGGCCCTTTTGCTCATCTCCAGCTAAATCCTATTTCATCAAAGAAATATCAATTCAGATAGGATGAAAGTTTGGATGTTTAATATATAGTCTAAACATGCTGGATGATCCTGTGTTAAAGTGTGATTTTATTGTCATTACAGGAAAGTACAGCTATGTCAGAAATGTAAGAAATTTAAAGCATGCCATGAAAATGTATCTACAATGCCCAGGCAACGGTCATCTCCCCCACTCACTCCATTGTTTATATTTACATCCACAACAACCCAACAGAGTGTACAGTGTGTTTTGTGGGGTATAAACAAACAGCATGATTTTTAGGCACATGATTTTTTGATATGCAGAAAAGTCTGAAGTTTGTTTCTTTTGAGTTTGTGTGATAAATCATTACAAAATAATTAAGAATACTTTCAATTTTATTGTCTATATTTTTTGCTTAAATCAACGAATATTTGGAATTAGAATTTTTTTTTGGCAATTGCATGACACATGCAGCCCCCCCCCCCCCCCCCCCCCCCCCCCCCCCCTTGTGGTTTGGCATTGCGACAAGTACTGACAACTTGGTTATGCCATTGACATCTGAACTTGGAAGCCCTACAACTGAATTGATAAGAACAATATACTGACCAAACACAAAGTAATCCTACCTACCAACACTATATGATTTTGATAATATCATAAATATTCATTCCATATCAGGCCTTACAATGTATATATACTTATACAGATTATGGAGAATCTTTGATTTTAACAATAAGATATAATGATTGATTTTACAGGCCACTGTCCTTTTCTACACTACAGGTATCTGCCTCATTACCAAAGGTAATTTTTTAGCTCTTGCAGATTCACACCGAGAGAACAATATACCTAATATAAATGTGATCACCTTCTCTGGACAATGCATCAATGAATACCCCCTGGACAATGTACATTCTTGTTAGAAGACCAAATCATTTATTTTTCAGTTCCAATCCATCAAACTAGAACCACGAAGAAGTCGATGGCAGCCCGACATTAGCCTGACCTTATACTATAGCTAACTTCTGGAAAATTCTCTCTTCACACAGTAAATTTAATTTGTGGGAGGGTTACATGGACTGAAATCAAATTATTGGAATTATTCCGTGTCTTTGGTCTCTTTAATTAGTATCAACTTCAACCTTCTCTCCTGCGACTTCTGACCAGCTCATCTATTCCATTATAGCCGAAGTTGAGAACTAAAATAATGAGGAATCTTGGGGGGGGGGGGGGGTCACGGGTGGGGGGGGGGGGGGGGGGTCACACACACAGTACCGTGGTGTCTCTATAAAGTGATAACCAGCCTCTATCCATTATTCGGCTCATTCGGCACTGCTGTTACACATAAAATGTTCTTCGATTCATTATGAATAATTTGCATTACTGTTTTTGAACAAGTTTGTTTAATGAGCTAAAACTATACAGAAATATCAAGAAATTAAGAATATATTTTGACAATTAATTTTGCACATCAACATCAGAATACTCCTGTTACTGCAGTTTACAAACGTTGGTGTATTCTAAAAGAATTTATTGCCTTTGGAGAGGATGCATTATTTGCCATGGTCATGATTTAGCACCTTTATTATGTATGATGATGGTTAAAGAAAGATTTTTGTATTTCAAGGTAACCAAATTGCTGATTTGGTTCCAGTGCCAAAGGTACTAAATTATGAATGAACGCTAATATAAGTACACCTACGGTATTTTTTCTAATTAGTAGATATTTGTAATTTTAGAATGGGTTAATATATCTGAATTGGATGCAGTATGTTTGACCATATACTTTAAGTATATTTTGATTTAATATTACTTGATAATTAAATCAGATATATACAGACTCTCTTGAATTATTTTCACAACACTGGGATTATTAGAAGAAAAATGTAAATAATTCCTCCATTCAAGATATCATTTTTAATATGCTGAAATGATAAAATTGCTAAAAAATTCACTGAATCAAAATTTCAAGAAATTTCAAAAATGAAATTCATTTTAATTGCAAAAAACGGTCAAGTGAAATGTACTCTAGGAAAAAAAAGTCGAGAAATATCATGACAGTGGCATTAATCATTTCTTTCCGTTTCTTTGAATGACAACAAAAAAAAGCTGGCTATAGTCAGTTCAAACACAGGTGATGTTGGTAGCCAAATTTCTCAACAGATAGAGCCTTAACCTGGGCTATTTGAGTGTGAAATCTGAACCCTTTCACTCCCCCTACATACCTTACAACTCAATATACACTACTACATTACCATTCTAAACATCTGTAACAAATTCTGGCTTTCACTTATCTTAACAATTATTTGCTTTTAAAAATTGTAAGAGAAAAAAAGTTTTCTACTCACACAGATCAGAGCGTTTAGAGGCACGTGGCTGACGGAAAGGCCCGATGCCTTGCCGATCTAACACACCTGTGTAAAGGAAGTGATTATAGATTTACTGTCTGACTTTAAATCGTACCCATGTCTTTAATAGGCGCACTAAGTCCAGCCAATCAATTCTACAGCCAGCGGATTACACTCTTCTACAGTATCTCCCTCCTTCCATCAAACAGACAATGATTAAAGTAATTAAAGCCATTCCCCAAAGAACAATGCAAGACCACCAATGTTTACATGAATACCAGATCTGATAGTAATTCTGCAGATCTGGGCATTCCACTTCATATAATTTTATTTTGAATCATTAACATCAAACGCTGCATCAGAAATTATTTATGAAATTCATATCATTTTCAAAATATTATCATTGTGAATTAGCTGGAGTAGATTGGAAGAAATGCTGCACATTATACCCTTCCATAGAATTGATTTTTTTTTTAAAGACAAGTGATCCACCCCCCCCTAAGGTATCATTGTCCCTAAAAGAGAGAACACTCCAAATATTTTCTGTCAGACTTTGATGAAGCATCAATCACAATTCTTTAGAGCTTTAACAAATGACGTCAGCACCCTCAGTGTTTTCACAAGATGAAATTACTTTCTAATGTGCTTTTGAACTTTCATTCTTGGGATTTAATATACACCTCATTGTCTCTGAAAGTAAATACTTATCTATTTCAAATTAATTTTTAAAAACCATTTTTCTTTTACGGCACTGATCATTTTAAAACTTTCTGAAAATATTAATTTAGTGAATTTAAAAGAAGCATTCAACTAAAATAGACTAAATTTTCAAACATCATAAAAAAAAAAAAAACACACCAAAACCTGGAAGTGTTTGGGCAACATGAATGCCCCTGCTTAAGGATCATAAATCTGCCAAAAGTTATCTGACCCGAGGCCCATTGAAGTACTTGACCTGCAAATTTCAATTCAAAATGTCCATGTGTGACTGAGATTATGAGCAGAAACCGTGAAATGTTGGAAATTTTTGAAGTTCAAGGGACACAGAGTATGTTAGTTAACCAGAACCAAATAAGAACCTGGATATTCTTATGATTTAACTATACATACCAAATTTCAGTCGAATGTGTGCACCTGTAGCAGAGATGGTGGATAGAAACTAAATCATAACAGAAGGATGGAAATGGGCATACACAATTAATGCCCAAGTCATTTCATGGCAGAGGTACAAAAAAAACCCCACCACACTGAAGGTCAAACTACTAAATTAAGTTTCTCGGCATTTCAATCACAATTAGACAATATGGTTACAGATACATTGCTTATCTGGTCCATCAATTCATCTCATATATATCAGACTCATCTTAAAATCATTGAGAGATTACATGAAAAAGTCACGATAACAAAACGTGTGCATCCACAATGAGGAAAAAGGTGGTGATGGTTGGGTATGGGGGTAGGGAGTTGGAAGGGGGGTTAGGGAGTTGGAAGGGGTGTGGGGTATGGTTGGAGAGTCCAGGAGTGAAAGGATCAGATTGAACTCACTCGATATTTGACAGAAACCTAAATACAACATATAAAACTGCATCATCATAATGATGCGTGCCATATATATGGTGAAAATTAATTGTAATATTGAAGTCTTTATAGCGGTCATTTTCGCAGTTTGTTAAACCTTGAAGACTTGACCTTAAATAAAAGCTTGTCAGCCCTGGGCCCCAAGACCATAAACTGAGAATAGACTTACTAGTAAGTAAAAAAAAATATCAGTTATATCTAAAGATTTATCTAGCACAGATGTTTAAAAACTAGGTTTACAAAATAAAATCAAATGCAAACATAAACTGAAAATTTTATTTGTTTAATATGATTATTTCAAAAGTTAGCTGGATTTGAAATTTAGACTTAAGTCTATTCTCAGTTTATGGTCTTGGGGCCCTTTTGATTATGAGTTAACATGAAAGTTTGTCAACCCTGGTCCTTTTGATTATGAGTTAACATGAAAGTTTGTCAGCCCTGGTACTTTTGATTATGAGTTAACAAGAAAGTTTTTCAGCCCTGAGTGGTCCTTTTGATTATGAGTTAACATGAAAGTTTGTCAACCCTAGTCCTTTTGATTATGAGTTAACATGAAAGTTTGTCAGCCCTGGTCCTTTTGATTCCAAGTTAACATGAAAGTTTGAGGCCTGGTCCATTAATTCTAAGTTGATATGAAAGTTTATGATCAAGCCCTGGTCCATCAATTCTGAGTCAATATGAAAGTTTATGAGCCCTGGCCCTTTTGATTCCGAGTTAACATGAAAGTTTATGAGCCCTGGTTCATGAATTCTGAGTCGACATGAAAGTTTATGAGCCCTGGTCCTTTTGATTCCAAGTTAACATGAAAGCTTATGAGCCCTGGTCCATGAATCCTAAATCGATATGAAAGTTTATGAGCCCTGGTCCATGAATTCTGAGTTGATATGAAAGTGTATGAGCCCCGGTCCTTTTGATTCGAGTTAAGAATTGATTGTTCTAATATTTCTTAATATGTAACCTTTATAATGAATGGATACGTAAAGGACCAGGACTGAGTCCAAGTTAAGGAGAGAAAGATGTGATGACATTCTTAAAGATCATGGAATTACTTTTAGCTTATTAAACAGTAGAGTCAGCTTAGGGGTTTCCATGTATTTTCAATGATGTTACCTAACTTGAATGAATAAAAAATGCCCATACACCTAGTCATATAAAATCAATCTTAAGTATTTTGCAGGTCTGCTGAATTCACAATACAAAAATTCCTTGCATATGCAAACAGATGTACCTGTGACACACAAGAATATCTTGAATTTATTAAGATTGAATGATAACCTATTCAAATCCAAAGGGAAAAGAAATATATTCTATTTTCTTCTTAAAAATAAAGTCAAAAGATGACTTCAAAATAATTAATTTCCCAACAGTGTGACTAAGTATAACATATCTCCTTTAATCATAATGCACATTAATGCCCATGTGATGTGTGCATCTTTCTGGCTTTATGAGATCTGGTCAGACGGAGAAAAATCGAAAATATCATTGTATATTCAAATTCCATGAAATCATTAAAGGAAAAGCACCATCATATTAACTCCAAAATCTGGTAACGTGTATATCTACACAATGCAGATGGTAAAAACAAAAGTGCCGAAACCTTTACTTTCAACAATACTGTAATCCAAATTTTAGATTTGATCGTTCAGAAAATCTGTATATTCTTCGTCGACTACTCAAACTGGAACAAAATTATTGGAAACTTTAATCAATTAAAAATAAAATTTTCAACAATATTAATTACAAGGCAAGGCAAATTTAAAAGGGGCCATAAGCTACATGTACAGATGATACAATTTTCAAAGTTGCACTGCCACTAGTTACACGTAGTGACTTACTTACAGATAAATAAAGTAACTTACAGACAAATATTTTATTTATTTATATATTATTTCATTTCATTTTTTTAATATCATGGTTTGTACTTGAAGAGTCATCGCAATAAAGGGACATTAATTATTAGTGTTACAAAAAAAAACGATTATGCAGTTTTTAAATTTCTGAATTTTGAAAAAATAAAAATATAATAAACATTTCAACCATTCATTCTCAGACAGCTAGATTCTGATACCACTCAGTCCCCCCCCCCCCCTCCCCCCGACTGGCCAGAGAGTTCTGCTTCTATCAGTTCTTATGCAACTCAGCCCCCAGACTGGCCAGAGAGTCCAGTGTTTTGGTAAATTCTGAAATAATGATGTTTAAGACACTATACCTCATTTTCTGTAAGGAATTGGAGTAAAAGGAATCCAGATTTGAAATCAGCATACTCAAAATTGGTAATTACACCTGATTTTTATTGATTTGGGTAATTTTTGAAAAATGGGTGGTGGTTGCTATAAACAGTTCACCCGTGAGCTACCATTAAGATCTAACTACGAGTTGTCACCATTCATTCACAATTTTGTGACATGTCTCAAAATTTTATAAATTAACTTCATCATTGATTAATAAAAAAGTGAAAATAACTAAACAGTGATGAAGTCTCATAATCCCTAGCAAGAATACACTTGGAAACACCAGAGGTGGGATCAGGTAACCAAGAGGAGTAAGCATCCCTTGTTGACCAGTCACAACTGCCATAAATCCTTATCTTGATCAAGTAAATGGAGTAATCCATAGTCAAATCAGTATATAAAGAATGGTCTAACGATTAGTATGAAACAGTCGGACAGTATTCGATCAAATGACAGGTGGTTGTATTTACAAATTAGATCATTATAATGACCATAGAATCATTTGTAAATGCTGACTTTAAACAAGGATGTTGAAACCCCTGTAACATAAACTTCTTTGTCAGTTAACCCTGCCTAGGTTCATTGATTGATTGATTCATTCATTCATGTTTTCCGCCACACTCAACAATTTTTCAGTTATCTGGTGGCGCCGTTTTTATTGGTGGAAGAGAGAACCCAGACACAGTGTACCTGGGAAGAGACCTGTGCACCGACCTTCCGAAAGTAAACTGGGAAACTATCTCACTTACTGGCGCGAGCGGGATTCGAACTCGCGCCGACAGAGGTGAGAGGCCGTGTGATTTTAAGCGCAATGCTTTAACCACTCGGCCAATGAGGCCCTAGGTTAAAAATTTATCATATGCAAAACATGAGTTGAGAGATAATGGAATATTGCTACATATCAATTATCACACACACCAATGAATCTTCAATGCTGTACAATGGGGTGAATTAAGTGTTACTTGCAGAAGCATCTAATATACACAATGTGAATTCACTACAGAATGAAGCAGTTCAAATTTACCAGGTAAGGGTTCCATGTGCCTTCTTAGAAAATACTTGACCACTAGACAAAGAAAGGGCACTGCAAGTGATGAAAAATGGACATAGATTTTATTTTGAGAGATCAAGGGTTTTAAGATATTGAAATTGATTTGATTGATAATTACCTGGATGAAATAGTAGTCAAATAGATTTATCATAATTAAGTATCATGCAGGGAGTGGGGGGGGGGGGGGGGGGGGGGGGGAGAGGGGGGGTGGGGGTGGGGTGAAATCAAACTGGTATGCAGCTCTGTTAATTAGTTCTTTAAAGTACCATGAGCTAGTGAAAAAAAAATCAATGTACCAGGTAGTTAATTGATCCCTTTAGGTAATTCAGCCCTTAATGGGGATCAATTGATGATCTTTTTAAGTTCTTCACCCACCCACCCCCCTCTTGAATGTGATACACAGCTGATATATAGGAGGATATTGTTGAAACTCATGAGTTGTTATTTACACAACACAGGTTTTCAGTCATTGGAGATGTATACAAAATACTGCTAAAAAGAAAAAGACTGTTTTCAATCCAAAACATTTTCTGTAGATAAGACCACACAACCATTTTTCAGCACTAAGATATGCCATCAGTATACACATGAGGAAAGAAAGCTTTCATTATCTAGTGACCTTAAGTCCAAAATTAAATTGAATTCAAAGTCTTTCTACATACTTCAATACATCCCCCCCCCCCAAAAAAAAAAATTATCATCTTTTAAAATAAGCACACACAGGGAATTTGACTGACGTCTTTAAAGAATGTGTTTCACAACAATCAACAACATTGTGCGTCAGAAAATCCAGATACATCGAGCTGAAATGTTCTAGAGCTAATGTTTGTAAATTGTTTCTTTGTAGACCGACAATTTGTGAATGTGAAAGAACTTTAAAAATTCCCGAGACATCTGGAGGTAGATGGGAAAGCCCAGTTATTTCTGTACTGGTTAATTAGTACATCCAAGCCTGGAATCCCCATTCTACTTGTGGTAGCAGGTGACAAGGACTTTTAATTGCAAACTAACGAACTTCAGAAACTGCTGGGAACCCCTTGTCATTAGAGAGAGCAGTGATGTCATAAAGCCCATGAGCCCTTGAGGCTTATAATATTTGGCAATATGCTTCTTTGAAAAAAGTTGAAATTGACATCTGGTACTTCATAAACAGAAGGCTTGATTCCAATTTGTATTGGTATTACAAATATATTTCCTAACTATTAGTCTAGAAGTAAATCGCAGTATAACTGGTACAGTTCACTGTAATACAGTCAACCCCCAATAAACACTTCGATAAGATTGACGTCAAAATGAATTTCTATACGTTATACTGGTGGATTTTGAAAACAGTCTACAGACAATGATATATAGGAAGACCAAACTGTTTTGTGACATCAGAGACTGATCTCCCTGGCTGATCAGCTCTACTTAATTCAGAGTCTCCCGTCTGGAGTTGATCTGACAAGAATATCTGTGAAATCTAATACAGTCAGGCGTGTGCTCGATGTCAATTACAAAAGACAATGCAAATTCATTCTGGCTTCCAGGGTGTTTTCATACAAGGTTTAGCTGAAAAGACAGTCATCCTGTTATTCCTTGATTGTGCTTAATGACAAATGTCAGAAACTAACAATGCATACAATGACGGAATCCATGTTTGCTTTTCTTTTTTCCACTCCGCTTCAATTCTTCAGCAAGTCAATATGGATCTTTTTGACAAAGACAGTACACTCTTCTAATCAATACTATAGGCGATGGAACGGCACAGTTCAACTGACAAGAAACGTGTTAAACTAACAGATCTAATAATTAATTTTCTCAACCTTCACTATTCCCATAAGGAAAGAGGGATTTTTTTCAAATTAGCAAGAGTTGTGAAATGTTGTCAGTGCTTAGTACATGTATGATGGGAATAAAAGCAGATTGTGAAGTTATAATGCATCCATGAAGAAAAGCCAAAACCAGATTATGTAAAGACTCAGTGCAGCAAAATCTTTTCTCTTTTCCCTTGAAATAAAATATGCTTTCTGTCTTACTATAACAGAATTGGTTCAGTTTTAAAAGTAATAAAAACATTTGTACAAAACAAATTTAAAGTAAAATATTAACTGCATGCTGGTCAACAGTTGCAGGTTGTATGTCTGCATGGACACCATGATCTGGTTATGGTATTTTTGTTTTTAAATTTGCTATTTTGTATGACAAATGAGTTCAATGAGACATGTTGAGCTTAAAATAATATTATTTCCCCAATGACGTACATTGTACATATCAACTTCTTCTAATGTAAGTAGTTCTACAAAATGTTTGTGAATGCAAGCTTTTAAAAAAAAAAACATAATCAAAGGAGCTAGATATAATCTATTTAAACACTAGTTTTCAATCTTAAAGTTAATAAAAAGAAAGAATGAACTACTTTCTAAAATCACTGCTACAAAAACTATCACATTTTACGATCAATGAAACAAGAGTGTGGGAGGACCAGCCTAGTATCTAACCTATTTCTTTTTTCTGTGCATGTTGTCCACACATTAAAATCATGAAGATCTAATTAATGCTGAAGAAGAGACAGAAACATTCCCCTCAGATATGCTAGAAAAGCCAGCTGTGACATTCCCAATGAAAAATGTGATATTTTCACATTTTGTGTGAGATTTGCTATATTTAACTGAATAGGTACATGGAGCCTACCGAGTTTTACTAATAGCTGCGACAGATTGATTATCTGAAGTCTGCTCTGTCTGACAGTTGTAAAACTGCCATCAATGAATTAAGCTGAGTAAAGATTTCTTTAATCTGATAACTTCATTTTATGCATGCACAACACTGATAGACAAAGAGAGATAACTTCAATTCTATGACTGCAAGTTATAATTTGGCAAAAGGGGGATAACTCTTATTCCAATTTCTCAACAGATAGTATGTAGTACAGTAAATAATATTTCTACCATAATCTGCGAGTAATAAGAATTTTGATGATTTAACGCAACTTGTAAAACATGCGATTAGTGCATTAGTCTTCAATCTAAATTTAATATAACATGTAAACTGTGTTGATATTGGGTCATGCCAAATGTCATCACAACATGTTTAAATTTACTCCATTTCCATTTTCTTGCTACAGCACCAATTTGCTCGATCAAGATTACATGAAATTCAAATTTTCATTACAATCCTTCATCAATGCAATCAAATGCATTTTAAAAATACATACAAGGAACAAAAGTAGCATCTGTTTATTTTATTTGATTTAATGTAAGCTAGGAAAGTTTTTTTTTATAAAAATGTGTTGAAATCACTTCCCTTTTATGTAAAAATAAAACTAACACCATTAATGTATCAAGGAAATTTTATATTTAATATCAATGTGATATGACTCTAGGCTTGCTGCAGAGGAACCATATTTTGCATGTGTTACAATGGTAAAAATGAAAATAATGACTTCATTATTAGTCAGAATCGTTGAAGAATAGCCCCCCTCCCCCTTGGTTTTACAAGATATTATCAAAAAATAAAATCCTCATCCTTTGGGCCTGGTTTATAATTTCTATAAAATATCTCACTGATTATAATCCAATATATTTCTCCTTCACGGTCAATATATCTCATAATCTGATATAGTATGTTATGTACAATTTAAATAATTTCAATGCTATCTCTCTCTCCATTTCTGGTTTTAATAATATTAAACTTAAAAAGAAAAATGTGACAGTGTTTTGATAGTCCCTAGTACTGACGGAGTACAAATCAAAACATCCACAAAGTGGGATATATATCCCCTCACAATGTAGGCAATCAGTAAATTAAGTGTTTTCTAAGAAGTCCCATAATGACCTTGACCTTTGGACCCCAAACTCTGTAGAGTTCCATCTTTTGATACCAAATTCAGCTACATGTGAAGTATCAAATAAATCAAGTGAAAAATGTAACTTGTAGAGTGTCTATAAGATTTTTCTATGAGGTCCTATTATAAGTGACCTTGACCTTTGGACCCAAAAATCAATAGTTCTTCCTTTCCTGTTTAAAATGCTACATGTCCAGTATCAATCAAGCAAGCAAAAACTGTGGCCTGTAGTGTCTACAAGCTCGGTGTTACATACTCGCACAGTCTCGTTACTATGTCCCATGTCACGATGAATTGTGGGGGAATAAAAAACAAAATGTGAAAATAATGTCTGTTCAAACAATTTAATCAAAATCAGATGTTAGACTCCCTTGCATACTCACATACATGCGAGCTGATCTAACATCTATTCTTAATTTGATTGTTGTTGAAATTGCACTAAATATATACAATAATTCTTTTTTAAGAACTTTCATATTGTACAAATGTATTTAAATGTACTGATGCTCTTCTGGAATTTCAGCTGAAATGAAGAGTGTTGCTAGAAATTAGCTACAACACTGAAGTGAGATTGAAGACCATTAAAGTATCGCAGTTCTGTTGCAAATTTATTGCCATTGGTCTTGCAAATCATTCTGGTTCATTAGAAGATAAACTGCCCAATCAACTCCAGTGTTACAAACTGTCAGAGTTGTATAGCAGATCTGCCAAGATGAGTACTTCATGGAGTGTGGAAACCAATATTCCAATAACCTTGACAACAATAATTTATGAAGGAAATCAACTAGCCTGTAGATTCAAGAGCTGAGCATGTAGTCTAAATATGAAAATGACCTTACGTCAATTCTCAATATCCATCAGAATTGTGCAATGTAAATACTTAATATCATTACTTTTAATGCTTGCTTGAAATTTAATATCCACAGCTATTCTGGCTTGCAATTGGTTTGCAGTTTTGCACCCAACAAAAGGTTATTTCACTCGTCTCATGAGGTCATTTTTCTAAATCAACCTTTACATTAAATGCCAAGTTCTGCTGATATGAGACCTGTTTTTTAACTCCTCTCCCGAGTTGTGAGTAATATATGCTCAATTCCAACCAAAAAAATCTGTAAAAATCTTTCAGAATGAATCTATTCTGCCAAAAACAATATGAATGTTTATAATCTAGATCAATTTCTTACATTCTTACAGCAACAACAGCCACATGGCTGTGACAAATACTCCACAACTTCCCGTGAATAGACTAAATTTTACGCCTCTTTTAACTGACTTTAACAAATGTTTGGAGTCATACCTATTATAACTAGAATTTTGGGAGTCCTGAAATCAATACTTTATCAACCAGTTTTAAAATTTTACACTAAACAGATATAACCATGTTCATATCATTTGAGGGGGGGGGGGGATTCATAATTTTGTTTTCCCCAAGTAAATATATACCAATTCTAAAACTGACTGTATGCTCAGCTCTAAAAATTTATTGATCTATTTGAATGAAGAAACTAAATATTTTTTCAAACTTTTATTGTCAGGTATATAACTATTAATCTACAATTATACACCTTGTTCCCCAACACAAGCATTCATTGCATATTGGTCATATAATTTTTAATTCAGGTCATTGTAACCTAGATTTAGGTTATAGTGACTCATGAATTGACAAATTAAGATTCCCAGTATTCTAAATATGCTGAACACAGCAAAGCTAACAAATTCCATATAGCACTACAAGCAGCCTGTCAGAGACATTTAAAACCTACATGAAGCATATATTTCATATTTTCATTTGTGAGAATATTTTAGTCTCCACTATTCCCTATATTTTTTAGTTTGGGAATATAGATGCAAGTAAAAATTTTCAGTAAGGCACATATATCTTTAGTTTAAAACAATTTAGCTGTAACTGACGGTATTTTCAAACGACACAATCATGACACCTATCGGTATAACTTCTAAAATCTCCAAGATCTGGTATAAAAAAAAACCCAGCAAAACAAACAAGGGAATATTGTTTCCAATATCATACCTACAAATTGAGTGTTTTGAATAAACCATCATTGCATCGTAAGGCATGGGAACGATGATTGCCTGCCGAATATAACTGAGTTGAACCGAGACCAAGGTCATACAAAGATGGAAACTGACGTCAGCAACTACACAATATTACATCATGTCATGAATGCATGACTTCCAAGTATTATAAGTGTAAGAAAGTAATTAAAATTATGCAAGTGGGCCACTCAAATGAAATTTTATCTATGAATTTGCTATAAATTTGGCATATTGAAATTGTTTACAAATCTGACATGTGTGCGGTGCCTTAAATTGTTCTCTTTCAAATTTTTCCGGACTGATGACCTCGGAGGTCAATGTACATCTGAGATTAAGAACAGGAATTATACTGACAGGATGACAATGATTCATGAATCAACATTTTTTGCTGATTTGACAGGTTTATTGCTTCAGATTTACTCTGATTCTATGAAATTATATATATTCAAACACAATCATGTTAAATATTTATTCTATTATTTTTCAATTTATTTAACATCAGTTATAGTTTGTAATGCTTTAAATGAAAATGTACATTTTGCTAGAACTCTTCAATGTGTAAATGTATAGACTGGAAAGATGCGAGACACAAATGTAATGGGGAAGAAATTTACTTGGTCACTACAATGTGTGCACAATAAAGTATTTTCACTATGTCGTTACTGCCAGGCTTCGTTGTAACTAGGTCCTCTATATCACAGTTTTCACTATACTGTGATAATAATAGATCTAATAACTAGGGGTTTTCATCAGCAAACATAGATGGATTACTTTTCTTCTGTGACACTTGGCAATTATGGTGATCTTTTCTGAATATTCTTTTATCAATAATTGTTATGCAGAATCACCAATGATCTTCAATACACAAAAACGTATTACCACACTCCTAGTTTGTATTCATGACCAATTTTTCAGACGATTAAACATAACATTTTTTTCTATGAATGCCAAGCATATCAGTTTTTTTTCAAATCTGTAAACGCAAGTA
This sequence comes from Ostrea edulis, assembly GCF_947568905.1. Lineage (NCBI taxonomy): Eukaryota > Metazoa > Mollusca > Bivalvia > Ostreida > Ostreidae > Ostrea > Ostrea edulis. The sequence continues at coordinate 80,082,656 of NC_079165.1, read as the reverse complement.
TGTGTCCGACAAAAATTCACCTAATATTACATAAACAATTGTTCATGTCTACAAACTGTTCATTCTGGTGACCACTTGTGCAAGTGAGGATCACAGTTTTTTGATAAAATGAATCTTGACCATCAAAACAACATAGTTACTTTACCCATGAGAAAATAAATCCCATGATATACTTGTATATCATGATAATAAACCATTAATTGTAGCAATACAGCACTCCTTTCCAATCAATCCTTTGACATACTGTTTCCTTAATAGAACAATACCATTCTATACTGTCCCAAAATTTTGCCAAAACACAGGATTCTCTGGAGAGGGTTGGAGGAATATATGACCTAGGCTTTGCAAGCAGAGTGGTGTGTTTGTCCATTGAAAGCCTATAAATTAGCAATATCAAACCAAATTTTTACAAAAATATAATACCTATTTTCAAAGTCTAAAATTAACATTTCATCGTGAACACATGCATACTAATGAATGAATGGAAATATATATCTAAGGAATAACTGTCCAGTTGTTTGGTTTTACGGTGTTAATTAATTAACAGTCCATTTCCTCCCATGGTAATTTGCATAAACACCTTTGGTGTTTGTGGTAGAAATTACCAGGGGAGGTAATTAATAGACTGATAACACTATATAAATCCAAAACACTAGACAATTAACCTGTATGTTACAATTTTTCTTTATCTTAGATCTAATTAAACTTTTTTTTCCAAAAAAAAAGAGATCGATTGATTGTATCTTGCTTAACGTCTCGCTTGAGAATTTTTCACTCATATGGAGACGTCACCAAGACTGGCGAAGGGCTTCAAATTTAGGCCTATATGTTCGGTGCTTTCTGCCACTGAGCAGTGAGGATTCTTTAGCATGCCACACCTACTGTGACACGGGACATCCGTTTATAAGGTCATCTCCGAGGACCCGTGACATTCACACCTGATGCCGAGTGTTTGGCGATGGAACTATCACTACCTGTTTTAACGACTTGGGTCTGTCGCGGCCAGGATTTGAACCCCATCCTACCGCATGCGGGGCGAACACTCCAACCTCTCGGCCACCACGGCGGTTAAAAAAATAAAATAAAAGTTGTTAAATAAACTTTTGGTTGGGGATCTCTTCCTGTCGTGGAAGAAGTGTGTAGTGGTAATTCGGCCAAATAGCTTGATAAGAAAATTGAGACAGTGCCTTAATTGTTTGTAATGTTATCTCAAAGACATTGGAAAATATAAATACCATATCATGAAAATCATTTCAGAACAATATGTTTGCCATTATTCAACTATATATGCAATCCCATGGGGATCCAGGTTAGAATAGGTCCTCAGTATCCCACGTTTGTCATAAGAGGCGACTAACTGGGGTGGTCCTTTTGATGAGACCACAAAAACCGAGGTCCCATGTCACAGCAGGTGTAGCATGATAAAGATCCCTCTCTGCTCAAAGGCCGTAAGCACCGAGTATAGGCCTAAATTTCCAGCCCTTCACCAGCAATAGTGAGTGAAAAATTCTCAAGCGGGATGTTAAACAATACACAATCAACCAAACAACTACCAGGTATATATGCAAGGTTTGACACACAGAAGCCTGAATTACTGCAAATTGCAATACTTGTCATTAAAATTCCTTTCGTTTGTTTACCTGGGACTTTTACATTCCTTCAAGAATTTTTCAATTACTTATAGAGACATACAAGTACTACTGTAGTTGCAACCATAGACTTATGCTGTTAAGTACTTGGGGCATTTAGCAGTGAGAGTTCTGGATGCCTCAACCATGACACTGAACCTTCAGCATAAAGACTCATTCAAAAGACCTGCAACTTTCAATTTAATGCCAACCACTGGTAAAGGAACATTCACTATCTATTCTAAAGTCTCAGGTGAATGTCACTGTTCTGGGATCAAATCCAGGCCCCCTGCACAGGAAGTGAGCACTCTACTAACTAAGCTACGGAGGCAGTTCATATAAAGGATTTTCCCTTTAAATAGCTGGATGAATTTACAAAAACCTAGCAATATGAAAATAATATTGATGGTTGTATATTGTTTATAATTAACCATCATGCCTGAGAATTTTTTACTCATATGAAGATGTAACCATTGCAAACTTTAGGCCTATGCTTACAGCCTTTGAGCAGGAAGGGATATTTATCGTGCAACATCTGCTGAAAAACAGGACCTTAGTATTTGCCGTCTCATTCAAGGACACCTCCATTTAGTCGCCTCTAACGACAAGGGAGGAGTACCGAGGACCTACTCAAACCCGGATATTGTTATCCAACACTTTATAAACTATATATATATCATATGAAATTACATGTCATCATAATAAACAAGAGAGAGATACGGTGATGATAATTCTGTTGTTTCTAGCTCCAGGTGACATATTGTATTTCATACAATTCATACAAGGTTATTACATACGGCTATCTATACATGTTTACTCCTTTATCTAATAGATTCAACAGCTATTACATCAATTTTTTAAAATTATTATGCTGTGTGTTCTTATGTTGTTTGTGACACCCCAAACGTCAATGTTACAATTCTAGCTGTTTAAAACTGTCAGAAAGCAAAAATTCCCCAAAATACAGTAACGTAAAACGTGATAAAAAGAATCTCCCATGCTGTGAGGTTTGATATGATTAATATCCAACTCGTGCGTTTTCTATCCCCTTGGCATCCGACAGTTCAAAGCTTACCAAAATATTAGGGTACCTTTTATAACCTGTGTCTAACCAATATATGGCTTAAAACATTGAAAATATTACTTACATTAAAAGTAGGGAATAAGACATTGTCACAAAAGGGCTCAAACTGAAAGAGCTCTTAGGGTCAAATAAACTATAACCCAACCCAACCCCCTCATGCCAACAGTCACACAGAGACAGTGTTTCTATCACATTCACTGTCCAGCCCTATAAATGGCAAATAATTAAATCTCCATTACCTACAACACAGTGACTTTTCCCCCATCTGGTAATTAAGGTATAATTAACCACCACTAACATCTTCCCTGGCCTTTCATGGAGTAAATACACTTCTCAGGGCTATCATTTAAAACCAGTAACTCCACAAAAATTACCCTGATGTTCATTTTCTTTCCAAACTGATCTTTTATGGGACAGTAACGGAGGATATTTTGAAGCTCTAGACATAATCATATCCCAAAGGATTCCTGGCGAAATGTCTGTAAAACCTGCGTTCTTGTATAATGGTTTAGCAGCAGGACCATTAAATCCATTATAACACAATATCAGATAGGAATATATAAAGAACATACATGACTAGAGGTAAAGTCATTTTCAAAATATCTTAAGTTAAGAGTGTGTTCAAATCCTGTAAAATTAAAATATTTTTAGAGTGTTAAAACTCCCAAACATTCATGCTTAGTCTAGAGGCATATCAAGATAAATTCTGTTTTATGACAAGGATTTTTATTTTGCAGTGCAAACTTTGGGGAAAGAGTTCATTTGCATGCATCATTTCCAGATAGCTAGCTTCTCCATTACACAAAGTCATAAAATGTCACTTAGAAATGACTTCATGTGTTAGACCCAGTCATCTTCATTATAGAGATTGACAGTTAAAGTTCAGAAGGCAAAATTAATTTTATGACTTGCCCTTTTCTTAAAATACAGTAGAAGAGTAGCTTAAGTAGCAGGAGCGGGATAGAAGGGAGGGGGTGTAAATAAAGGTGAATGGACAATTCTTAACAAAAACCTTTATTTGATGTAAATAGAAGAATTATAACTGGTACACAATACAAAAGAGGGGGAGAGGTATCTCATATTTATATGAACTGCAACAGTTTAGATCTGCAGTTCTCACTTCTGAAAGTATTGTAGGTTTTCATTTTCTAGCTTTTAATGATAACATAAATTCTCATTAGAGAAACTGACAGTCAAAGTGATCTACATTGTAAATATGGAATCAAATCTGGGCCATCACTTTTTTAGTCTAATTAGAAGAAGGTTCATTAACACATCTTCAAACTATTTCCCAAAAACTAAAAAGGACACAAATGTATCCATTGTCCCATCAAATATTGTTGTCACACCCATTTAGTTTATATATATGCAGCTAGCTCATTGCATAATAGGCTGCAGATCGTAGGTTCAAGTCCATCAGGGGTTTTCATTTTTGAAATCTGTTTAAAAATACAGCAATTTTAAGTACCTAATACATCTATTCTTTACATTATAAACTTTTCATCCAAAATAATTTTTCATACAGAAGTATCTGTCACTAGTGCAATATAAAATAAAAATAAGAAATATATTGTCTTTTTCAAATCCATCCTCTTCTTAGGCTCAGTGATTTTTAAAGGCGCTAAGCACCAGACAATCTATACTTATATATAATGTGCATTTTAGTCCCTGAAGAATGATTTTTTTTCAAAAAAAAAAATCTTCATTCAAGTCCTATAAGACTTTTTTTTTGTTTTGACTTTTTTAAATCTTTGTGATTTTACACAACATTGCTTTTTTTTGTTTTTGCTCAATGAGGCAATTTCCAAATTTCCAACATCACAACATTATTCTCTCTTCTTGATTAATGGTACTTTGGGTTTGGTGCCATGGTTCCTTAAAGGAATACCTCCTTAAACCCTCATCAAACCATAAAATGGTAGTGTCAGTAGATATAAAAAAGTATTACTACAAAATGACGTCTATTTCAGTACAGAAAACATAAAGCACACCTGTATTGAGAAATTACACCTGCAGACAAGCCTTGCATGCAGCCTTATATTCATTCATTTCAGAATATCAACTGCAAGTCTGTCCTATCAAGACCCCATGTTCCAAGCCAACAAAAAACACTACGCAAACCTACAACCCACCAGAACTACACAATCTCCACATCAAAGAAAACAAACCAAAACATTTCTCATCTTCTTTGTCTTTCTTTTAGATATATGACAGGGCTGCTGTTTAATTAACGTGTTTTTTTTCTACTCTGTGTTTTCTTGGCTTATGGATTGCAGTATATTGTGACAGAAATTCAGAGACACAGCAGTGATGTAACTATATATATATATATTCCAAGACATTGGGAATACAAATAGGTATATTAATCATGGTCAGTTCATTGTTTCACTATACTCAGCCACCTTAAGGATACCTTAATTGGTTTGGAAAAGAGGGAAATTAAAGTACTACAAGTTATATGATAGGGATGTCAAATCATGCATGTCATCTTTTGGCTTTATGTACTTGAAGTACATCATTCATTTCAGATTTTTTTCTAACGGCCATTATTCTACAAAACCCCACAAAACAACAAGACACAATGAACATACTTTTCGAAATTAGGTCTGTTTCAGTGAGAATCTTGACTTGGAATTTCACTCCCCTGTCCTTATGGACTTGGGCACGTTTAGTCCCGTTAAAATTAATCATGGCAGACTCAAGTGTAACGTGCCAATGATGCGGTTATATTTTTGTCAATAAATATACCTCTGAGACCTAATTACAAAACAATCATTTCCACTTGATGTCTGTTGACGTACAAATTTTACATAATGGAATATTTATGAAATTTGTTTTAATGGAAATGTATCATTCCTTTAACGGTTTTCCTATCATCTTGTAGGGGCCTGCCTGACTCTTCACCCGTCATTTGGGCAAGAGAGACATCGCTGTGTATCCCTGATGATTTCAGTCTACTCCACTCATGAATTTTTTTTTTGTGATATTGTAGATAAAACTTTTAACTTTAGTTTACCATTTACATTTAATACATTAAGCACACCTACTGCTTTACCCATACTAAAACTATTTGATACCTTCTACACTGCCAATATTCACTTACACTTATCTTTTGATGAAAGTACTTTTGTGGTCTCAAAGTCAAATCTCAAGATTAAAAAATTATAGACCCTTATCATAAGATGGCGAACTGTCACAATTTTGTTGGCAACACTCTCAAAAAGGAGTGGATCCAAGGAGTGGATATATGTGCCCTTCCCTTTCTCATAACATATATCAACATATGTTCAAAATACAGTACAGTGGATTGCAAGGTGTATAAAAATTAACATCCTCACACTCCATCCCAAGTCAAAACTCCCTAATCAGGAAAAGTAAGGTCTTAAATGATACAATAACTGAAGTCAAATGCCATTCTCGATGTTTCTATTCAAACAAGTAAAAATACTTTTATGAAACTAACTGGGAGTGGAAAGTCCCAGTTCTCAAATCTAGGAAGTGAAATAATTTTCTGGGGCAACAAATGCCAACAGCAGGTGCTATTAAAGCTGGGAATGGAGTCTGTTGTAGTGTACAATCCCAGAGAAATAAACAGAGGTTGTAATGTAAATACTAGTATATGGAGGTTAGTCTGAGTGTTGATACATGTGTGTATAGACTGAAACACAAAATAAGTCTATCTCATCATCTCAACCTCCTCACGCTGTAAACCTGCACTTAAAAACTCCAAATCTTCAAGATTCCTACAAATTATCATCTGTTTCTATCTAAATCTACAAATTCTGTTTTTATTAAATCTTGTAAACTGTGCTGATAAATAGATGTTCATGATAATTTCAAAACCCACAACAAACATTGTTGTGAGATAGTCAATGCATTTCTTAATCAAAATAATCATTGTATTTCTACTCGACTATGAAATCTGTTCATTAGACAATGCATTTTCAAAATGTATGTACCTAATCTTAAAGCATTCAAGCGATAATCCATGACTGTGAATAATTAATTACACAACAACACTTCATGTAGAAGTATTTGTTTCAGATAGTGTCATTAAAAATTTAACACACTGATGACAAAACTTAATGAGAACACCTGCCTCTGAGTTCTTACCTATGATGTATTTGGTCCCTGCTATAGTTGTAGTAAATGCCCTCCTTTTGTACCTGGGAGAACAGGGGTGGGACTGGCACCCCCTGATGTCCGGAACCTCCTCACCCGGCCTCAGTGTCTCAGACTCAGTTACCGTGACAACGGGGATGTTGTTCAACGACATACTCATTCCAGGTTTCAGTTTTCGATTTTCTCTGTTTTGCATATTTTTAAATTTTATATTCCATTTGACAAAAATACATTTGTCATAATCACAAGTTTTGATAAAAGCTGAGTTGTTTTTAGTTCAATATTGAAAAATCTCCCACACAAAGCTAGCACCAAAAGCCTTTATCCAATCATTTTGGTAAAAGCTTTGACTGTTGATAGTTTGTGCACCACCTGCTACCAGATCATAAACTTCGATTGGCACCAAGTGTTTAAGTAACACTGAGCCCCGTTTGTTGTCTTTTAGAGAGGTAGTAGGAAGAATTTAGCAGTCATGGTCGGAGATGTGATTAGGAATATGACATGTAAGCACCACAAGACAACCCAGAGTGTCTACTAGCATTACAGGTGAACAGATCAGGTGCATCCACTCAGCTGTGGCAAAGTCAACCTGCTGCTCTGAGCTCATTAATTCCCATTGGTAAATACACTGGGTTTATCTTCCTCTATTTCATAACAATCCTTTCCGAGTGTTGAATATTCAATTAAAACGAGTGGAAGTCCATTGAATTTTTCACTTTGTAAGAGTTGCGAGTAGCCATGGTTCACTATATAGGTATATATATATTGATAAGCAAACATTGTTCAGTGGTGGTCTTACATCAATGATGGATCAGGAATTTCTCCATCTACAAAGGTAGGTATGGCCATCTCCCATGCACATCAGGTATCAATTCCAGGTATCCTCAGGTAGATTGCATTACTCACTCAATGCATCTTGTGTCACTGATCTGAAATGTCCATCTTCCTGCATAGTCCTACGAGCTTACACACTCTCTCTCTCCTCAACTAGATGTACCATTGATCTTTGCAGTAATAATAACCGTTTTCCACAGCAAACTAAACAGGCCTTTTCCAATATCAAATATTGTCATAAATATACATCATATTTCAAATTACCCACAATACTCATTACAAGGAATTATAGTATCAGGTACTTGTACCAAGTTTATTAGAAAAACTGTGCTTTTTGTAACGGAGTAGGCAGTTCCTTGACAACCATGGAGAGAACAGTCCACCAAAAAAACAAAAAGTCAATTTACAGGTTGATCGCCCGTTATTGGTCCACTTTATTATCAACTCGTCAAATTCACATCCGGTACAGAGGTTCAATCTCGGGCTGATGTTTTGATGACAGTCCAGGCCACAGAAGATGGTGAATGCTACGAATGTATCTCCAAGAATCCAGCTCTCTTACATTCACACATGACGCTTGATATTTATAAGAACAGTTATGACTTACTATATTATCCAATGTAAGGAATCAGATAATGAATTAATAAAGAATAACACAATGCTCCTCTGAAGGGTATCTATAAGATAGACACTATCACATGGAGAGAAAAAACACCCCCAAAAAATATGTTCATTCCTTATCCTTTCTAAATCTGTCCTTAAAATACTGCTTCATTTCAGAATTCATCAAAGCAAGAAACTTGGAGAGATTCTCTGTCTGCATGCACTTACCAGAGGAATAGCAGATCAACTTACCAACTGAATATTTATAGTTGATCGACTTCTTGGATCACATTTCATTTAGGCTTTACTAAAAGACTGAACCCCATTGAACCACACTTATCTCCCCTTGGTAATGTAAGTTTGCTTAATGCTATCTCTCCTCGGCACTTTAGTGAACATTGAGAATGATAAGGGTAAATTCTGTCTGTTAAAGCTGTTGAAAACAATGTTTAAATTTTCAAAACTCAAATACATGATATAGATCTAGTTTTATTTCATCTAATAGTAATAAAGAGTACGAACTGTCAACTATTTTAGAAAAAAAAATTAAAATATTGGACTGTTTTTTCTGGACTGTGTATATTGCATATGAAAAAGAAATGAAAACCTGCTGAAACTTACATAATCTCCCCATTGAATATTTAAGGCATGATTCATTTGATTCTAGGCCTTATTATGATCAATACATCACATATTTCTTCTCTACAAAAGTGAGACTTGTATTTTCAAATTAAGATTTGACAACAAACAGAGATCTTGAAAACGTCAATCTTAAGAAACCACGCAAGTAAAACGGGGGGAAAAATTATTATTGGTTACCAGAAGAGTTAATGATCAGTTATACACACAATTTGTATGATGGATAGCAGATGATTACTAAGCTATGGTCAGAGTCTCAGTCCCTATACAAAGCCTTGTCAACATTCCAAATCATTAAAGCGTTTCAGAGGGGGTAAGAAATAACATACTTCTAAGATATGTAAAGCAAACAAATTCAAGATTCTGACAGATAACCTTATGTTGCTAACTAACCTTTCAGAGAAGACTACACAACTATAGGTTCACTTTAAGCTGGTAATTTCCAGTTCAAAGAAATGCCAGTTTGTGCCTATAATTCTAAGTATAAAATATAAAGTAGAGATGCTCATATTTTTATTAGCTTTAAAGCATTTCTTCAAAGAAGTCCATTAATGGATGAACAGGGCATGCACATTTGTATAAAGTTATGGATTTTTATGGGTAAAAATGCTGTAAAGAATTTGAATATGAGCACAGTCCTTTAATCAAATAGACAACTCAAAATGATCTGCATTCAGCAACAAAGACACATGCAGAGCACCCCAGTCACACTCATTTACCAGAGAATTAACACATCATAGATATGACATCGCAACCCAAAAAGATATTGAAGTAGCCTTGACCTTTCACACTTTGAAAATCAATCAAGTTTGGCAACTCACACCATGGGGAACATAGTAGTAAGCAAAGTTTTGATGACCTTAGAGTTCTTTGGATTTGTTTGAATCTTGCCCACAAATTTTTTATAAAAAATAGCCCTCCTGTGGCCGTGACCTGGGGTTCAACAACTCAACATGGAGAATAAGTATGGAATGTTTGATGACACCTATTGCTACTGTTTTTAAGAAATTTTGCCCAAAAGTCAAAGGTAACTTGCACACATGCTCACATACTAGTGTAATAAAGGAGAACATTTTGGGCTGCACTGGGAATTGAACCTGGTGTCTCTGCAATACTAGTCAGGTGCTCTAACCACTGAGCTATCCAGGCTGATATCCACAGTCCATATAGCCCTAAATACCACCCTCCTTAAATTCTCCTCACTCTCAAAGACAAACAACCCAGATACTATTTGTCCCTGGCAGGACATCCTGCAAATCCAGAGGTTGTCACAGGCACCAAATGTAGCATAGGAGAAAATTTTTGGGCTTGACTTGGAATCGAACCCCAGACCCCTGCATTACTAATCCACTGAGCTATCCAGGCTGATATACATGCATGGTCTATTAGCCCAAACCACTTCACTAGCATACTTGCACACCAACCGGTCGCAGTATCTCAGTGCAGTCTGATTAAAATCAGACCCCATACTCATTATCATATCGATATGATGATGAGTATGGGGTCTGATTTTAATCAGACTGTATCTCAGTGGTAGAGCATTCGCTTTGTAACTAGGAGATCATAAATTCGACTTCCGCTTGTGCCATGCATAGTCGTATCATACCTAAGACATTGGCAGTGATTTCTCTTTCACCAAACGCTCAGCATTTAGAAGCAAGAATCACAGGTCTTTCGGATATATAACCTTAAAAACAGAGGTCCTGTGTCATGGTAGGCATTGATACGTTAAAGACCTCACTGCTACAGCCCTGAGCGCTAAGCATAGCTCTAAAGACCCTCACTGCTACAGCCCCGAGCGCTAAGCATAGCTCCAAAGACCCTCACTGCTACAGCCCCGAGCGCTAAGCATAGCTCTAAAGACCCTCACTGCTACAGCCCCGAGCACTAAGCATAGCTCCAAAGACCCTCACTGCTACAGCCCTGAGCGCTAAGCATAGCTCTACAGACCCTCACTGCTACAGCCCCGAGCGCTAAGCATAGCTCCAAAGACCCTCACTGCTACAGCCCCGAGCGCTAAGCATAACTCCAAAGACCCTCACTGCTACAGCCCCGAGCGCTAAGCATAGCTCTAAAGACCCTCACTGCTACAGCCCCGAGCGCTAAGCATAGCTCTAAAGACCCTCACTGCTACAGCCCCGAGCGCTAAGCATAGCTCTAAAGACCCTCACTGCTACAGCCCCGAGCGCTAAGCATAGGTCTAAATTTGTGGTACTTCAACTACAACTGGTGACTTCAATTACATGAGTCAAAATTCTCGATGGGACATAAAACAAACAACCACCGTACCACAGATGTACTGCTCACAGTAGCCTAGTGGTAGCCTGGGGTGCCTGCCTCATAACTGGGTGGCTTTGGGTTTGATTCTTGATCCAGGAACTGTGTCAAACCTAAGACTTTTAATATAGGTAGTGACTGTTCCTTCACCAAGCACTCGATATTAGAAGTGAAGGTCACAGGTCTTTCGGATATGACCTCAAAAACGGAGGTCCCATCAAGGTATTAATTCAAATCTTTAAGTTAGTTCTTATCATAAAAGATTAGCCACCATTTTGAAAACATACAAGGAGCAGCAGAACTCACCACTGAGTATCTAATTCCTATACACGAGATCGAACCCAGTATGCTGTTTATATCAACTTTACACACAAATTTATTCTGGGTATCTAATTCCTAAACACGAGATCGAACCCAGTACGCTGTTTATATCAACTTTACACACATATTTATTCATTGCATAATAACTTTACACACAACAATCACTCACTCACACAAGCACATCACTGTGTTTAATTAAAGGAGTTTAACAGGGCAAGGTGTGCATTATCTTTGAATTTTGTATTATCTTATCAATTACACATACATGTACCGGTACTCGTAAATTCTCTAATAAGTAAAATGTGACATTTGCTGGAATGGTTAGCATGCCAATCGCAATGATAAAATTGATTGTAATAAACTTGATTTCATAGCAAACTTAGCATATGGTATTAAGAATGCTGGCAGCAATATCTGAAGATAACGACCTGTGACTAGGTACTAGATCAATTTAGATTGGGGGAAATTTCTCCCTTAAATCCCATTTCCCTTTTTTGCATAAAAAAATCGTGTCATATTGTATGATACCGACCTAAGAGTGACTTACATCTTTCAATCCTCCCCATAGTAACAGCAAAGTATTTTATAAATGGAGTTTGTTTACAATATATTGACCTCTAATTCCATATTACTTGCACTCTATAAATATCTTGACTTTTGAGACCAATTACTTTTAGGAAAATGTTTGCATCTTGAATCAAATATCAGTATAAAAATAGGACCCTAAAGATAACCGAAAAAACCCATTCTATTAATACAATACAAATAAAAGCACATGGTCAAGCATAGATATCACTAATGCCTAATTCCCCGAGATTGTCCATAGTTTAGGTGATTTAAATGTGTGTGGGTGGGTGGGAGGTTTACATAGGAAATAGATAAATAAAATTATATCCTTTAATCCACTTACTAATAGTTCACTTTGCGTACAGAATATATTGCCTTTGTCATAGATAAGGACACTGCATGTTTACTTTATATCTCAGTGTATTTACCATTGGCTCCAAACTAAACATCTCTGTACATAAGGGTGACAATGAGAGGGCTGATTTATAATAATGCCAGGCTTGTATGACCATAAACTGATAATATACATATATCCAATTTCAAACTTTATCTGTATTGACGAGATATTGATATTTATATAAATAATAAAATGTTTTCTCTGGTTTGTAAAATGGCAATATGAAGGTTGCAAACACTGCAGAAAAAAATGCATAACCTAGCTGACGTGTAATTAGTGCAAATCTTTATGACATTCAATCTTCCATTTAACTAACCAAAGAAAAACGTTTCATTGTTTATATTTTTTCTTTGGTTAGTTCTTTTATATAAATACATAAAATATGAATATTATTAATTTAATTAAGTTATTTATTAAATATAACTGTTGTAAACCACAGGTATCTGAATTTTGATCAATAAATAGATACAAAAAAAAAAAGGAGAGGGAAAAAAATACCCTATCTATATATCTATATATATATATATATATATATATATACATGTATATCCAATAATAAAAGTCAAGAAACACAAAACTCAAATAACATTTCACTGTTAGCGCTTTCGGTTTTAATGCCTCTTCAGACAGTTATAAAATGAAATAATATTTCATTTTATAACTGTCTGAAGAGGCATTAAAGCCGAAAGCGCTAACAGTGAAATGTTATTCGAGTTTTGTGTTTCTTGACTTTTATTATTGGATGTATTTACTGTATCAAATACCGAATTCTTCATTTACAAACTATATATATATATATATATATATATATATATATATATATATATAAATGTTTTTTTTCTCGTTTCTTTTTGTATCTATATTAATTGATTAAAATTCAGATACCTGTGTGTAAAACCACCTGACCTTAACTCATTTCCATATTTGGTAACGACTTCCATATTTGAACGATGGTAAAAGAAAATGGTTGAGTAAGAAGGACAATTGCTCTAACTATCATAAAATATAAATAAGTTTTATTTATTATTGTAAATTCAGATAAAACGTAAATTAAAAAAAAAAAACATAAAACATATCAAACAAGAATTTCAACAATGCTTTGAAACAGGCCGCAGAGTTCATAGAATGCTACAAGACGAAATTAGTAAAACAGATCTAACTGATCGCAGTTTATGGTCATGGAGCCAGGTCGTTTCCAGCATGCATTAATGTATAAAATTTTGCACATGCTCATAGAAGTATACCAGGAGAATAGTGACTGATAGGTTATAAAGTTGTTATGTACCTAAACTAAGGTCAATACAGGTAATAGTGACTGATAGGTTACATAGTTTGACATCTTAACTAAGGTCAATACATGTAATAGTGACTGGTTACATAGTTTGACATCTTAACTAAGGTCAGTATACAGGTAATAGTGACAGATAGGTTATGTAGTTTGACATCTTAATTTAGGTCAATGCAGGTAATAGTGACTGATAGGTTACATAGTTTGACATCTTAACTAAGGTCAGTATACAGGTAATAGTGACTGGTTACGTTGTTTGACATCTTAACTAAGGTCAGTATACAGGTAACAGTGACTGATAGGTTACATAGTTTGACATCTTAACTAACGTCAGTATACAGGTAACAGTGACCGATAGGTTACATAGTTTGACATCTTAACTAAGGTCAGTATACAGGTAATAGTGACTGGGTACATAGTTTGACATCTTAACTAAGGTCAATACAGGTAATAGTGACTAATAGGTTATGTAGTTTGACATCTTAATTTAGGTCAATGCAGGTAATAGTGACTGATAGGTTACATAGTTTGACATCTTAACTAAGGTCAATACAGGTAATAGTGACTGGTTACGTTGTTTGACATCTTAACTAAGGTCAATACAGGTAATAGTGACTGGTTACGTTGTTTGACATCTTAACTAAGGTCAGTATACAGGTAATAGTGACAGATAGGTTATGTAGCTTGACATCTTAATTTAGGTCAATGCAGGTAATAGTGACTGATAGGTTACATAGTTTGACATCTTAACTAAGGTCAATACAGGTAATAGTGACTGGTTACGTTGTTTGACATCTTAACTAAGGTCAGTACAGATAAATCAGCTTCATCACTGTATTTTTGTCTTGCAAGAAATTCACAAAGACTATGGCAAATAAAGATTATCGAATTATTCATCCATATAACCATGATAATCAAAGTTGGTTGCTCGATAAATGAGTTCATTCTATATATCAAATAAAAACTCTTTTAAGTGTACTGTTCAAGAAATCTATTTACCCAAAGAACCTTTGATTATCTACAAAAGAGTTGATACAGAACTGAAAATTTTGCTGTAAAATGGGTGCTTACACTATAAAGTGCACAACAAAAATCACAAGAATTTCTGTACATAAATTAGTTTCATGCTTGGATATAGCATAATGGTCAAAACCAAGTTATATATCAACTGAATAAAATGCATTGAAAATTTTACCCATCAACAAACCTTTCCGCTGTGGTGGACTTTGTTCACCAAAAAGGCAATCATATAGCCATAAATTACTACCAATAAAGTACATGAAACATTTTATCTCAAGTGGTGCACCCTCTTGAGGGATTACAAACTATTTCAAGCAGAGGCAGACGGAAACTGGTCCTTAGTTTCTTGTTTGCTCATGAAGTCTGTTCCAGTTGTCTTTCTTTCTCTAGTTTTTTCTTTCCTTCTCCCTAGAGTTGTCTTTCTTTTGCTGCATCTCTAATCTCCAATAGGGAAATACCAGGTATTACAACATCTTGGTATTCATTTTATTCTACCAATAAGACTTCCTAAGTATGTGAATATACATGCTTGAGCACATCAAACTTTATCTTCCAATCCCTTTATCAATTTTTGTAATTATACAAGTAAGAAAAATTAATTCATATCTCTATAATAAATTGAATTTATTTTGGGGGGTTGGGGCAGGCCGGGGTGGGGGTGGTGTGTATTTTTTGTCGGGTGAAATGAATTATCACTACTGTGCTTTGCTTGGTCGGTAGCGTGGCCAGACGGCACTAACCAGCATTATTTCTCTCTGATAGAACAATGTGTATTGATCATTCTATACAAAAAGTCTTTGTAACGGCATTAAGTGACGCATGAGACTGCTTAAAATGCAAATAATCTGAAAACAGCACCATTACTTTATGGCCATGTCATTGTATTCTAGTTCCTATCTGTTCTGCTCTTAATCTTATAAGCAGAGTTGAATGACAAATTTGCTTAAACACATTGATAAATTCCAAAAAAAGGAAACATAAAAGTGGAAACTGCTCACAAAAAATAAAAAAATCCATTTACTCTAAATGAGGAATTCTGCAGTGACAGAGACATAACCATTAAACAATAGACTGCTGTTGTAGGCAATAGGATGTATTGTCATCTTTAAAGGCATTGTGTGTACTGGTGTCAGTCCCCAACCCGCTATTGAATTATGAGAGCTCACTTGCTGCTTGCGTCCAAAAGTCGCCAATAATGAATCAAAGGGTCACATTAAAGGAGAAGGCATGAGAATGCAGCATTAGAATAACTATTTCCACTTCATCAGATTATACAGCTGTCTCTGTACCACTGTCTTACTGTTTAGTTTCCTCAACCATCTATTTAAATTCCCATATTTTCTGCTTTAATCTGTATTGCTGTCTAGTCCCTGGCATATTGTAATCTCATATGTATGCAGGGTAGTAATTCTGTGCCTAGGGGCGATTCCTGATTTCTGATCCCAGTAGGCCTAAAGCTTGTATGACGATCTGGCATTACACCAGTCAAGGCTAAACCTGACCAATCAAGTGGTATTGTTTCTTCATGAATGACTGATGATGGTAATTTGGTAGGGATCTTTAGCATTCCTCTCCTTATTAAGAACCAAGGCCACAAGTTTTATCAGGTTTCTGAGTATTGAACAATGATAAGCAGCCTCACACAGAAAAAAATGGTAAAAGGCATCAGACTCATAAACAAATACTAGCTTTCTCCATTTGTACACCTGATGCAAAATCAATAAATGTAAATTAAAATCATTTTACACGAATTACAACACGTCCATCAGACGCATACAAATACAAGAATTACAACACATCCGTCAAACCCATACAATTAAAGTGCAGATCAGCAGGTGCTTCTCAGCCTGCTAATAATTTATCCTTTGGATTGGTATCAGCAGGTACCCTCTTGGCCTTGCGCCAGCAGGTGGCCAACCAATCTACAGGTACTCCCTTCTGCTTCTAGTACAGGGGTGTCTTCCTGATGTTCCTTGGATTGAAATCATCAAGTACACCTTCGAATTTATACCAGAAGATGGCCTCTTACCCTATGTAAGGGAAATATGTTTTACTGTAATCAACAGGTGCACAAATGGTCTGGATTCAACAGAAATCCCTTGCATACAAAAGACCCCAATAATGAATCAAAAGGTCACATTGAAGGAGAAGGCATGACAATTCAAGGTGATCCCTTTTCCTCAGGTATCAGCAGATACCCCTTGGCCATGTATCAACAGTGGCCTCTTAGCCATTTACTGATATTACCTTCTGCTGCTATTAAAAGGTACTATCCCTTGGTTTAGAAACAAAAGATGCCCCTTGCCCTGTTATTCATAGATGACCCCTTGGCCTTGCATCAGCGGGTGACCTCAGCCTATTTAAGAGAATGCAGTTCTTCCGCTGGTATTGAACGGTGTCCATTGGTCTGCCCTAAACAGATGCTTGTTACCCTGGAATCAGCAGCTGACCGTTGGTCTTGTATAAATATATGATCTTAGTCTATAGCTATATACAGGACCACTCCATTCTGTTTCAATCAAAGGTGCTCCATGGTTTAAATTGGTATCAACAAATGACCTTTCTCCTGGAATCGACTGGTATTACCCATGGTATTAGTAGGTAACCCTAAACTCTAGTACACATATAACACCAAGATCTGCCTTCTAAAGCTCAATTCTGCCATTCAATTGCCAAGTGAAAACTTACAATAGCTAAATAAAGTAATGAAGTCCTCTCTGATTAAAACCATCATTATGCTTGGATAGGAAATCATAAATCAACCTGAAACCCTGTGACTGACACTATGGGGAATAGCAACACCTCACACTCTTGTGTAAATGATGACGCAAAAATACTTTTAAATTTTGGTTTGCAAACATTTATTTAATCTGACTAGCTTGCCTATGATTGAGGTAACTATATTTAGTAATTTGGAACTTTGTGTAGCTGTAAGTCTGACTGAAAGTCAAATTTTCATGGTTTCATCATTTCTTTTTTTTTTCTTGAACACCAATTCATAGTTGTGGTAAACCATGAAATCAAATCATGATCAACAAAATGCAATTTCTGCTCACAAAGAAAGAACACAGAAAAGCTTTCCAAGATATTACACATAAGCGAAACTGTTTGACAAATCCATGAAAGGACTACACATTTTATAGGCCTAATTTGGTGCCCTAGAATGACTTTAAGCTCATTATATGTTTTTGAAATATTCATGCAGTGAAACAAGAAATATTTCAGAAACATGTATGCCATAGAAAGTGTTGTCATCTTATCAATATAAATAATTCTAAGTCCCATAACTCTGTAACGACAAAGGGGATATACCGTATATACTCGCCTACAAGTCGGATTTTTGTGAGTTAAATTTTGGTCCAAAACTTATTGGAGTGTCCTATGAAGATTAGTATTTTTCTGGATGGGGTACGTATAGCCTAATATTTTTAAACAACAAAAACATGGACGAAATACACAAAATAGTAACTATTTAATTTGCTGAGAATGAAAAGTGAAATATCGATGTCATATATCCCAAAATCTTATTGGAAAACGGATAAATACATAAGAGTATTGATATGAAATTGATTTGTTGTGAAAAAAATATCAAATATCAGCACATTTCTCAAAATATTATTTGAAACACAGGTTAAAACATTAGAGCATTGATTTGAAAATGTCAACCGATTTTTGAAAAAAGTTAGACTGACTTACAAATGGGTCAATGGTATTTCCCTCCAAAATAACCTAAAAACTATACAACTGACTTATAGGTGAACCGACTTATAGGCGAGTATATCAGGTATCTAAAATCTTCCCCTGCCTAATCCAAATATTCTATACAAAATTTAAGAAAATCTTCCATCATATGCGCGTAGAATGTACTGATGAACAACATTATTAACTAAAGGACAGCTGCCATATAGTGGGGTCCTTACAATGGGCCTAATGCAAGGTGAGAAATATGATTTTCATAATCATTCATCCCATGGGACAAATAAGATACAATGTCGCTTTTCTCTATAATAGATTTACTCCTCCCATAATAATTACATACTTTACTCAAAGAAAGAAAGATTGTACATGTATTTTCAATTCTTTATTTTTAATCATTTGTGTACTCTTTAGTTGTCATGAATAAATTGACAGTTTCGCTTTGAGTAATTAGAATCAGGCGAACCTGCGTATCGGTCTCTTTCAACATATGAAGAGGAAAAACACCCAAAAATCAATCAATTAAGTTGCAAAGTGATATTTGTGTAAACTATGTAAAGTGTTAATTCTCCAGGACTAGCTTCCCCTACAAAGAATGATATTGGAGATGAAGCAAACCGGAATACACTGAATAGACCCGGAGCTTGATGTTTGTGATATACATCAACAGCCAAAACCATTTCCGGTCACATTCCAGACAGACTCCGAATTGTCATTCAATCGTCATGACACTTTTAACTGTTGGTATGATTAAACATACCAACAAAAAATATATACAAACATATTCACTTTGCTTTTGAAATTGAACACAATAAAAATGTTGTAAAAGAATTATGGGATACAGGGTTTGTCCATTACGTTTGTAAATGACACAGACAGAGGTAATTACCCTATATATCGGTAACATCCACACAAGGGAAGCAGTTTTCAGTCAAAAACAAGTAAAAAATCTTCAAATGTTTTTGGAAATAAAAGTGAATTCAACAGTTAAAGAAAACTTACTCATCATCGGTGACGAGCACATTATGGCATTCACATGTTAAGAGCTATTAATTAACTCATCCAGGATGAGCCAACAAAATTTTTTTCACATCCTGCTATGGACCTGAATGGTCACTTGAGTATAACACAACAAAATTTTATGATAAAAAAGTGAAGATAACAAACACGGGATCAATTTCATAATTCCAGAATAGAGTAGGGCAAACACCCAGCAGGATCAGGTGCCTAGGAAGAGTAAGAATACAATATGAAGAGTAGGGCAAACACCCAGCAGGATCAGGTGCCTAGGAAGAGTAAGAATACAATATGAAGAGTAGGGCAAACACCCAGCAGGATCAGGTGCCTAGGAAGAGTAAGAATACAGTATGATGAGTAGGGCAAACACCCAGCAGGATCAGGTGCCTAGGAAGAGTAAGCATTCTCTGTTGACTGGTAACACCCCTGTGAACCTTATATTTTGATCAGGTACACGGAGTAATCTGAAGTCAAAATCAGTTGGTAAAGAACAGCCAAAGCGATTGGTATGAAAGATGTCAAACAGCATTCGACCTAATGGCAGACCGTATTTGTAAATTAGATCGCTATGACAAGAGAATTTGCAAAATTCTAATTTCATATGAGACAACTGAAACCCCTGTAACATCAACTTATTTGTCAGTAACAATTAAAAAATTGATCATATGCAGAACATTCTCAAGCATGCATGTTGTTAATGTGAATAGTCTTGTAAACTTTAAAAACAACATAGCTTTAAGTCATTATTTGCATTTCTCTTCTAATGTAGCATGTCTCCATTACAAAATTATGATCAAGACAATTATTTGTCAGTAACCTGCCTCAATTAAAAAATTTATCATATGCAGAACATGCTCAAGCATGCATGTTGTTAGTGTGAATAGTGTCTTGCAAACTTTGAAAACAACATGATTTTAAGTCATTAGCATTTCTCTTCTCATGTACAGCCTACATGTCTCCATTCCAAAATCATGGTCAAGACAAAATGTTTCTAACTTTTGCATCTGCAGTGACTTGATCTTCGCCAATAGATTGTGGTTTAGAGTCGCAACACACAGTAAATTATGTAACCCATGTGTCAACCACGAGCTTTAGGGAGGAACAATACATCATCATAACGGCTGACTTCCTTTTTAAAAGATATAGATGTCAGCAATACCTGTACATATTCCTTTCAAATCAAATTACCTTGCTGGTTTAGCTCAGTAGGTTTATGTGTCAACAGCTGATCTGTACTTTGTGCATTTGAGTCTAGCAGGGGGGTTTCATTTTTTTTCCAGATTAATTTCTATCAAATCTGCATTTTCTAACTAAATGAGATAAATTTAAAAGTTTTCAATTCTGTGTTATTCCTCCTTAACTATCCTCTAAATTAAAAAAAAATGCATCTATTATCGCAATTCACCTTTGAATTAGAACTCTTTGGCCGATATATTATTGCGTTGTGTAACGACACAATTGAATCTGTTTGTAATACAATTGCGAAATGCAACAGAAACTCTCATTGGTCCATATGTATAAGTCCGCCCAAATTCCCTTATACGGGAGTAGTCAGCATTTGAAAACATGACGGCCAGATGCTAGATGGAAAAAAAACTTTAAAGGAAGAAAGAGAAAAAGTTGTATTCTTGTGTTGTTGTCTCATAAATTTAATATAAAAAAATTCCTAACATATTTTCCTACTATACTTGTGTCCAAACATACCTTCAAATATTTATTAAAGCCCCATACGACCCAAAAACTCGATCACAGCTTTTGATGATTTCGTTTGTAGACGTAGCCATGTTAGGTAGCCAGTCAATTCGAAATTTTAGCTAAATTGTTTAAATAATATACCACCCCAGTCCTATTAAATGATAATTATTCAAAAAGCTAAACTCACGGCAGTGCAGCTTTCATTAGTCATGAGCGGCCGCGCCGGCCGATCTCCATCTAATGGGCTTATGTAGCATTTTCGTTCATCTACAGCTTATTTTACCTTTACAAAAACTGGTACAAAAATGTTTTAATTTCTATTAATTATTCGTGTTGATAATAAATGAAGAGCGAATACATAACTTCCAACCGATTTTATGAATAGATATATACCAATAGCAAGAGTTCGAATTGACCGGCTACCTAACATGGCTACGTCAACAAACGAAATCATTTGAAACTGCGAGTTTTCGGGTGGTGTGTGGCTTTAATGAATATTTGAAGGTATGTTTGGACGCAAGTATATAGTAGGAAAATATGTTAAGATTTTTTTATATTGAGTTTATGAGACAGCAACACAAGAATACACCGATTCCAGGCCTCAACCGTCCGCAGCTTTTTGTGACCCGTAAATCGAAGTTTTTAATAAGAGGTGGATCTTTTCAGAGAGCTATGTACAGTTCTCCAGCTACACTGAATCCGCTCGAGAAAGTGGGCGGGCTGTAATCGGCCAATGAAAACTCTTGTTGTATTACATCAAACATGTCATTCAAATTGTTCAATCGTCTCATTCAATTGTGTCGTCACACAACGAAATACTATATCGGGTAAAGCGTTCTAATTCAAAGGTGAATTGCGATAAACATAATTTATCTATTATTTCCTTTGACCACAGAATAATTTTGAATGATATTAAATGTGTTATCAGTAACCTTGACCATGATCAAATAACCTTGGTTCTGGGTTATGATATACTGTTTGATCACCCAAAAAAATCTTTGTGTCAAGTATTTTAATTTGTTAAGATAATGAACAGTAATAATTCATAATTATAGTTTTCCCAAATAAGTTACTAATGGGTTGAAAATACTTGAAAAAGGCAGAATCAACTTAAAGGGGGGGGGGGGGGGGGGGGGGGGGGGGGCAAGTAACATCCTGAATCATTAAATCTTAATACAAAGTTATATTTGTTTTAAAAATAATTATAATTCCTTCGCTTGATATGTTGAAAATTATAAATGTGTATAGACCTGGACAGCCACAGACACGATGGATTCATTTTATGTCTTTAATTGATCATGCAAATAAGATATAACATAACCGATTCCCCGATCTGAAAATCTGGTGAATAACCGGTTACTAACCTGATCGATTTGACAACCGTACCATATACAACCCAAACTGTGTTTACACACACCTTCACAATGCACTTGCTTTCTTAGAAAAATGAATCAATGCCCCCCCCCCCTCCCCCATTTCAGGATCATTATAGCCCAGGTATAGCCACCCTGGGCATGAACATTTAATCCTGGGGCATTGAAATTTAACATTTTGGTATAAGCTATCTCTGTACTCAGTTTGGTTGGGTTTTTTTGACGACTAGTTAAGAAGTCTCTTAATGATTCAAACATTTTCACTGCATATGCTATTAAGCTCCCTCTTAGCACCAGAACCCATGACCAAGAGGCCACGAATTTCACAGTTTTGGTAAAGGCCTTCTTGCTCATCATTACTACATTTTTGTTTTAGGTTCTAGGCTCACCCCTTGACATCTTGTGTGCCAGAAACATGGAAATTTACAATTTTGTTTTCCTTCTTTTATTGATTGTACATGTATATCAAATTAGCATCAGAGAAAAAGTTAAAAGTGTTTAAATGTACAGATGTGACACTGCACCCGATAAAAATAGATCACAAAAGGCCACACGGGGACCACCTTTAAGAAGAATTCAGTTCAACTTGCCATTATAACCCTTGCAATGCTTTGTATATATATGTGGATGACAGGATATGAATTTTAGGCACCCAAAGGCAACTTTCAGGCACAAATTGCATCCAGTTATTGCAATCTTGTACAGATTTATAGCAAAAACTCCCCCAAGGAGGAAATATTTAGCAATTCAGAAAACTTGACATTACAGAAAATGTATTTATTCACAAACATCATAATTAAAGGCCTAAAAGTCCCACTTCTCTTAAGCTCAGATAAAAATCCAACAGGATTATTCCCTAGGGTCACTACCCAGTCAAATCAAAAACGGTGGAATTAACATGATAATCTCTGCAAAAAGTGGCCCTGCATCCGGACTTCCTGGATAACATGACCCATTAGCCCTAAGGTCACCAAACTACCCATCTGAACAAATCCAATCTGTCCTCAGGCCATGCATGGAACCATTATAGGTTTCCTGTATAATGCAATATAGCAGCGTAATGGATTTGTGACTGCGTAATAAATCATCTCTTCAGCTTTCCGACTTCATACGAGAATATTTAGCTTATGTTACAAGATCCTGAGGTGGTTTCCATCAATTCTTAAATTTTCTTTCAACTTCCAAAAATTTCACATATTTTTTGCAATGGTAATGGGGAACAACGACTAAAAACATAGGGTACTTTGAAGAGTTGAAGTGATCAATGGTAATAGACTATATACAGATAATTTAGAATGTAATGCTAATGATCTGCATTACAACAAACTAATAGCAAGTTTAACATACTACACTTTAAACATGTAAATGACGAGAATTTCAGAACACCCCATATAACTTCAAGCTAGCTAGAGAGGAAGAATTCCATTGTTATATACATGACTTGTACAATTTGTGTCCCAGGCAACTACTAAAGTTAGCATGGACTTGTATTTAGCTTTTTGACAAGGCAAAACAAAATTTTAAACCTTCAATAATTTTTTTTTAAATCTTAAGCACTAATCAAGTTCAAATTTACAGCAAATTATTCACTGATTAAAAACTTGTTGAATAAACTTGTTTTGCTTTCACTGTAATTTTTCTTTAAAAATGAACAAGTCAACATCCTTGTTAATGACAGTGTGAAATGCAGGAGCATTATTGTTCTCTCACTTACCTATAGTGTACCTCGCCCCCTCCACACGAACCACACATTTAGGGCGGCTCCCTCCTGGCGAAATCGGTCCCTCTCCTGAATGTTCCATTACCAGAGGAAGTAATTCTGATTGGTCCCAGGATACTGTTGCATCATGGGAATGTGAGTATGTAAAATCCCTATTGGTTGTAAAGGATTTTCCATGATCCACATAAGGTTTAGTGGTGTCTAAACTCAAAGTGGCACGAAGTGGAAGCTTTCTGGGACCACTTGCCGAAATTGGATTCGCTGATGAAATCCTCCTCTCAAATGACTCGATACGACTTTGTACCGTATTAGCGACCTTCCTATCATTGGTCTCTGCATATGATTTTGGGTTAGATTTTTGCATCACTATGGTATTTAAATATGGCTTCTTAGTGCCATCCCTCTCCATCACTTTTATACATTTCACATAAATCTTAGTAGCTGAGAATGGTTATTACAATCAAATGCCTGAAAAAGTGATGTCAATTCCCCGGTAATTTTAGAGTGGCATATCAAAAGAGTCTAATGTTGTGTTGTTACTGGACTAAATTGGAAATGGAAGCAGTTGCTAAGTTTCCACAAAAATCAGATACTCTGTAAATCCCACAAATTTAATAAGACTTCCGATTTTTTTTTAAATGTAAATTCCCGTAGCTTGGGTTGTTATGCTGACCAAACTGTTGCCATCACAAGTTGAAAACACCATCAATTACCACCGGCACCAACTTTTTTCATGGCCCAACGCAACTATAGTGTCAAAATAACAATGCAAAATGTAAAAAATCCTCTAAATAGATTATCATTAAATCAATAGGGACTGAGGAAGGGGGGGCCAAAAATCTGATGAATTTCTGAGCAAGAGAAACTGAACTTGATCCTGCTCGTAGAGTAAGCCCGTTCCATGTTAATCCATCTTCATCTGTCCATTCTGTCCGGAGGAGAAGGAAGCATTCTTCCACTGCATGTTTGATTAGTTATATCCATGTGCATCTGGTGACAAACCTCCCCCTTATCTCCACCACTTGATCTTAGGGAGATTCACTCATTATGAATAAAGCAAATGAATTACTTGTCAGCCCTTGATTTCTGGTATTGCTAGAGTCAATCAATTGGGACAGCAACAAAATGTCAAAATACTAAAGACAACCATTCAAAATACATCATGTTAATTAATGACACAATCCGGGCTGTCTCATTACTGCTAGTCCTCCTGTTCAGTCGCACATCATCAGTAATTAGACAAATGATTCAACTATCTGTAAACCCCTGTTGCAGTCACAGCATTTTATTTGTATTGATCTCGCAGGTCTGGAGGGCTTTTTGTGACAAAATCTGACCGTAAGTGATTCAAAAAGAAGCTATAACAAAATCATTGTGCTGAATTACGGCCCCATAATGTTCTGTTTCTCATGTCCATTATCAAATGTCATCACGCTAGCTTGGTGTCCAGAAATATACATTAGAAAATCCGATCACTGGCTAATAACCAAATGCCAATACTTCTCCCTTAATGGTAGTATTTTAGGTAAAAACATCAGGCTGATTAAATAGGTCCTTTGCTTATAACTTGTCAACTACGATCAGCTCAAAAGCTGAATTTGGCTATATATGCATTTCAGAGTTTCTATAAAAGGAAAAACCTAATTATACAACAAACAGATATATTCAAAATAAAATTTCCACTGACAACAGCCCTTGGTCCTCAAGATTGAGGACAATTTTTGTCATTGATTTGGATGTAGATGATGCTATCTGCTGATTACTCAAGCAGTGAATTACGATGTATTGATGGGGGCAGTGCAAAATACTCTGCACACTGTCAGATCAGGAATCAAGATGTTGCTCACTGACTTTGATCAAAGTTTTTATATTGATCTCCAGTAGGCTATGCTCTTGGCTTGATCAGTGATGACCAATGCAGACAGAATCTTATGTGGTGTTTAGCTCACCTGAGATAGAGACTCAAGTGAGATTTTCTTAATAAAATCTGGTTGTGACTGTCTGGAGTCAACTTTAAAGTTTCCTCTTCCACTTTGTTCAAAGCAATTCCTTTGCTACAGGGCACTGATGCATGTTCAAATGAAGGTATATATATGCAGCATAGAATAAGACATTTAATTCTATTGGTTAAAAACTGGTCACATGCAGAGAAATTTAACAGTGGTTTCTCCCTTGGTAGTGGGAAATGTCATTCTCATGAGATTACACTGAGGGAGATACATGTAACACTCTCATGGGGTTACACTGGGGAAGATAACGATCTCATGAGATTACATTGAGGGAGATAACGATCTCATGAGATTACACTGAGGGAGATAACGATCTCACGAGATTACACTGAGGGAGATAACGATCTCATGAGATTACATTGAGGGAGATAATGATCTCATGAGATTACACTGAGGGAGATAACGATCTCATGAGATTACACCGATGGAGATAACGATCTCATGAGATTACATTGAGGGAGATAACGATCTTATGAGATTACACTGAGGGAGATAACGATCTCACGAGATTACACTGAGGGAGATAACGATCTCATGAGATTACACCGATGGAGATAACGATCTCATGAGATTACATTGAGGGAGATAACGATCTTATGAGATTACACTGAGGGAGATAACGATCTCACGAGATTACACCGATGGAGATAACGATCTCATGAGATTACATTGAGGGAGATAACGATCTTATGAGATTACACTGAGGGAGATAACGATCTCACGAGATTACACTGAGGGAGATAACGATCTCATGAGATTACACCGATGGAGATAACGATCTCATGAGATTACATTGAGGGAGATAACGATCTTATGAGATTACACTGAGGGAGATAACGATCTCACGAGATTACACTGAGGGAGATAACGATCTCATGAGATTACACTGAGGGAGATAACGATCTCATGAGATTACATTGAGGGAGATAACGATCTTATGAGATTACACTGAGGGAGATAACGATCTCACGAGATTACACTGAGGGAGATAACGATCCAATGAGATTACATTGAGGGGGGAAACGATCTCATGAGATTACACCGATGGAGATAACAATCTCATATGAGATTACATTGAGGGAGATAACGATCTCATGAGATTACACTGAGGGAGATAACGATCTCACGAGATTACACTGAGGGAGATAACGATCTCATGAGATTACATTGAGGGAGATAACGATCCAATGAGATTACATTGAGGGGGAAAACGATCTCATGAGATTACACCGATGGAGATAACAATCTCATATGAGATTACATTGAGGGAGATAACGATCTCATGAGATTACACTGAGGGAGATAACGATCTCATGAGATTACACCGATGGAGATAATGATCTCATGAGATTACATTGCGAGAGATAACGATCTCATGAGATTACACTTAGGGAGATAACAATGATTTGGTCTGTGTGCAAGTAAATGTCTTGATGTCTTTCTTCGCAATGAAAGAAAATACTGCATGCAGCTGCAAAATTTCATTGAAGGAGACATCGCTGAGGGATATACATGGTTTTCACAATAATAGAATCTACATGTAAAAATCAATTTATATTTATCAAATCAAAAGCTGTTTTCCCTTACAATTTTGTAGGCAAGACTCCAATCAAGACTCTAATATGGAACTGACCTGAGTCACTGCCTAGATGTACATTCTTATAATGATCTGACCAGTCACTGCCTACACATACACTCTTATAACAAACTGACCAGTCACTGCCTATAAATACACTCTTAAAGGGACTGGTTCACGATTTTTGATAGAAATATTTTTCATTTTCGATGTTAAACATTAAAAATATAACTCATTTAATGTTGGCAGCCAAAATTTTGACCTTCTGAATGCAAGAATAAAAGCAATATTTTAGCATTGAATCTGTGTTATGTAAACAAAGACTCGAGTCTTTTTATGTATACAAACAAACAAGTGAAATATTTATTTTGTAATATAAAGCATCTTAATTTTGCATGTCACAAATTTTAACTTTTACCCCACAAAATGCTTGAAATGTGAAAGATATGATAAACTTAGATCGATATCCATTTCTTTTGAAAATTTCGTAAACAATAACATACCGCAATCTTTGTTTCCAAAACAAATAATAAACTCTCTATGAGCTTCTGTGATAATGTATAACCATAATTTTTATGTGAAATGTTTTAAACACATTAGACAGTAGATTTTGATCATTAAAAGTGAAAAAGAAAGTTTTGGGCCAAATCGTGAATCAGTCCCTTTAAAAAAAACTGACCAGTCACTGCCTATCTGTACACTCTTATAACGAACTGACCAGTCACTGCCTACAAATACACTCTTATAACAAACTGACCAGTCACTGCTTATATGTACACTCTTATAATGAACTGACCAGTCACTGCTTATATGTACACTCTTATAATGAACTGACTAGTCACTGCCTATAAATACACTCTTATAATGAACTGACCAGTTACTGCCTATATGTACACTCTTATAATGAACTGACCAGTCACTGCTTATATGTACACTCTTATAATGAACTGACCAGTCACTGCCTATAAATACACTCTTATAATGAACTGACCAGTTACTGCCTATATGTACACTCTTATAACGAACTGACCAGTCACTGCCTATAAATACACTCTTATAACAAACTGACCAGTCACTGCCTATATGTACACTCTTACAATGATCTGACCAGTCACTGCCTATAAATACACTCTTATAACAAACTGACCAGTCACTGTCTATATGTACACTCTTATAATGATCTGACCAGTCACTGCCTATAAATACACTCTTATAACAAACTGACCAGTCACTGCCTATATGTATACTCTTACAATGATCTGACCAGTCACTGCCTATATGTATACTCTTACAATGATCTGACCAGTCACTGCCTATACATACACTCTTACAATGATCTGACCAGTCACTGCCTATATGTATACTCTTACAATGATCTGACCAGTCACTGCCTATATGTTCACTATTATAATGAACTGACCAGTCACTGCCTATACGTACACTCTTATAATGATCTGACCAGTCACTGCCTATATGTACACTCTTATAATGATCTGACCAGTCACTGCCTATATATATACTCTTACAATGATCTGACCAGTCACTGCCTATATGTATACTCTTACAATGATCTGACCAGTCACTGTCTATATGTACACTATTATAATGAACTGACCAGTCACTGCCTATACATACACTCTTATAATGATCTGACCAGTCACTGCCTATATGTATACTCTTACAATGATCTGACCAGTCACTGCCTATATGTATACTCTTACAATGATCTGACCAGTCACTGCCTATATGTATACTCTTACAATGATCTGACCAGTCACTGTCTATATGTACACTATTATAATGAACTGACCAGTCACTGCCTATACGTACACTCTTATAATGATCTGACCAGTCACTGCCTATATGTATACTCTTACAATGATCTGACCAGTCACTGCCTATATGTATACTCTTACAATGAACTGACCAGTTACTGCCTATAAATACACTCTTATAACAAACTGACCAGTCACTGCCTATACGTACACTCTTATAATGAACTGACCAGTCACTGCCTATATGTACACTCTTATAACGAACTGACCAGTATAAGAAGTTATTCTGCATGCAGTTATGCTCATCCTAATAATACATGTATTATACCAACAAATCAATACTTCAGGATAATAAAATTATTATTGCATCAAGATATAACCCTACTCAAAACCTGATAAATTGTGATGTTTCCCTCCTAAAAAGGCAATAACTGTATATTGTTACCTCTGCCTACATGTATATTGTTGTCAATTAATACGCACGTTCACATTCATATATTGTCACCCAAAGGGCAAATTGTCACCATGCAGGCATGAAAAATAGAGGGGCAAATATTGTTAACAGTGAACTGTATTTTATCTTCATGATAACGATGCAAGATTCTGTGTTATTGAGTGGTATTTAAATCCAACTATTAATTACTTTTGCACATTGAAAGGTTTCCTTGCAGGTAAATCTATACTTCACCTTGAAAGATGAATGGTAGCATGCAGTGAATAATAATTTGTGAAACACCTCAAATTCAATGTGCCTTAGATTTACTGACATCATTCAGACCTTTGACCTTGACCTTACATAAAGATTTCACTTTAAATGATGTCATGTGGTGATACACTGTGTCAAAAGTTAAAGTTACTGGTATTTTGGCACACACACAAGGTCGGCAGCAGAGGAAAACAAGCACAAGGAACAAGCCACACACACAAGGTCGTCAGCTGAGGAAAATAAGCACAAAGAATATGGCCAGTATCCACCACAGTCATTTTGCATTCAGATATCAAATATATAAAGACCTTAGTCAAAAGAAAAAAAGTTGCACAAAAATTGAACAAAATAACCTTGATGACACATCATGTCGTCTGCCAGAGATCTTGTCATAAGATAGAATATCAAAGTGAACACAGATAACTCATCACAGTCAACACTAACACCGCTGAATACTTCCCACTGCGGAACATAAAGAAATTGTACAAGGGCTGTTCGATATGTAATCTGTATTGTACCACGTACCATGTACAGCATGATAACGCTTTGTACGATTTCGTGGATGATGATACTCTTGAATAGCTCTATTCAATACCTTTCCAACTATATAAACACGAGCCTTAATTTAGCTCCACATAGTTTTAAACTTATAGTCATTTCAATAAAGCCAGTCGTTGACCACTGTTGTAAAAATGGTTGGGAAACAGGTTGAGAATATTAATTGAGAAGTTCGCACAAAACTCGGTCATTCAGTAATGCAGATTTTACTAAATTGGGGGGAAGTTTATGGGTCTGATAAGGTATCTTATGAGACAGTTTGTAGGTGGAGAAAGAAATTTCTGACTGGCACAAAGTCCATCAAAGATGCAGCAAAATCTGGCCGACCTGTGACTGTAACAGCCAAGGCAAATGTCTCAAAAGTCAGGGAAATAATTGAAAGTGATGGCAGATACACGATTCGTGATATTGCCAAAGCTGTTGGCATATCGCTATCGCGGGTGTATTTCATTTTGAAGCATATTTTGAAAGTACGAAAGATTTCTGCCAGATGAATACCGCATATATTGGCAGATGACCAAAACCGGGTACGAGTACAAACTGCTAAGCAATTGCTCAAAATGTTTCCCAAATTCAATCAAAGACAATTTGCAAAGTTTAACATTGTTACTGGTGACAAAACATGGGTAATTCACTATTTCAAACCAGTAAGAAAAATTGGAAACAAAATATGGCTAACTAAACACGGTAGAAGGTCTGTAGTTGCCAAAAGAACCATAAGCACAAAGAAGGTTCTTTATTGCATATTCTTCTCATGTGATGGTATAGCCGTACAAATTCCCGTATCGAAGGGGAAAAGTGTTACAGGTCGGTATTAACGAGATGTTATACTAATAAAGCTCAAGAAATATTATCATAAACGATGCCCTGTGTCAGGATTTAGGCATTTTCGTCTACTTCATGATAATGCTCCATCACATACATCTAAGCTTGTGAAGCAATTTTTGAAGTCGGAGAAGGGGTTACCATCTTGCCACACCTACCATACTCTCCAGATCTAGCCCCATGCGACTTTTTCCTTTTTCCAAAACTTAAAAAGTTCTTATCTGGTCGTCGTTACAAGCCTTTTAGGGCTCAGCCATGAGTCAGTGCCTCAGAGGTCTACCTAAATCAGCGTACCGTGACGCATTTCAGAAATGGATTCAGAGATTGAAATTATGTATTTCACACCGCGGAGAATACTTTAAAGGGATGTAATGTTCATTTCACTATTTGATTCGAATGCTTTTGAGATATCGTACAATAAACATTACACATCGAACAGCCCTTGTACATGTCATTATCATGTCAAGTAGATATACAGATGTCCGCATAAACTTAAGCTTCGATCTGCATGGTGTTTCTTGGGAATGTTTTTTTTTTTTTTTGGTCTCGTTTAGTCGGAATTCCAAGTCGTTTTCTTTTTTAAAAAAAACCACTTTAATGTTTGGTTCGATCATTTATCAACTTCTGGATGGTAATACTTAATTGCTCTTACAACCCTAACATCTTTCCCAACAAGATTATACATGCTGTAAAAACATTGGCCTGGCTGTCTGATTAGTTATTTTTTCATAAATATGATCACCTGTTAATAACGAGTCGCTCTGTTAATTAATATAGGGTATCATCGATATGTGTGCATGAGACTCTCACTTGTCTTGACGTGTGTTGAATAATATTTCTGTTTTGCAAAGAGAAATTAATTTTCCATATTAACCCTGACTATAGATTATAGATATTACATATGTATAAATACACACACACACACACACACATAGATATATGATTAGAGCAGTAACATGGATAACATTGGTTTATATATTGCTATATAATTAGCCCCGACTCAGAAGTTTCACAAAGATCATTCTCTAAGCACACACAAATCGCGAGTTTTATTACACGCATTGGTAATTTGAGGGTATTATCATACTATATTCAATCAAAACATTAATCAAATTTATACGGGCACTAATATGTGATTTTGCCTGGGATGATTAGCAGAAGTGCAGTTCATGTCAGTTACAGTATATATATAGAAGAGATGCTAATGACAGCTTGCTCGGGTAAACGGAAAGTCGTACCACGCAGGATTGCTTATCACTGGGGGCTTGGAGAGAGTTTAATCGGTAGAAATTAACCTGGGCAAGTATCATCATGGCCATGTACATGGTGTTGCATCCAATGTCGGTTATTACATGCTTACTATGCCTATACATCACCAAGAGAGTGCAAGTCAGCATTTTCATTATTCTAGAGCACACAGTACACACTTAAAAGTTTTTAATTTGTATTGTGTAATTGTGTATGAAATTAAGTGCTTAGTGCTTAGAATCAACATGGTTTGTTAAATGAACAAGTAATACATAAGTAAAATACAATACACAAAGCACGCGACATTCTTCTTTATATTGCCATTGGTATGAAAGGTCATATATAAATATCATAGCAGAATTATCAAGGCAATTCAGATATCAGAACGTTTCACTTATCAAGACAATTTGACTGGAAACCAAAGCACCCAGATGCTTTACTTATTTCCGGATAATTTTGCTGGGAACCAAAGCATCCTGAAAATGAGGCTCCACTGTACTCCCAATGACTGCTAATATTAAACACAACAATACTTTATTGGACATTCAGTTCCATGTAATTTGTCTAATATCAAATTAGGATAACAGCCTTTTTAATGCTTTATTGGACGACTAAATCTTATTCTATTTCATAACGAGATCATGCTATCATATATTGTAGACTTTTCCCTACATGAAAAATAATTCCTTCGGGATCGTCACAAAATCCTTCAGTCTAACTCAGAATGTCTAGAGTTCTCAACATTTAAGAGGTAGGTTTACAACAGTTCTATAAATTAGATTTAACTTCAAACTCACTGATCACTACTAAAGGACCCATACATCATCAATATGGCTTTGTGTTGCCTCAATCTGTCCCTCACCACGATGTCACACTCCTAATGAATTTTGAATTATGACATCATATTTTCTCGAAATTGATAAAATATGCCAACTTTTTAAAGCTTTGACCATGCAATTTCTTTGTAAGTGTCCCAACCCCAACTCCCAATTAAATTTTTTTTATTTGTAGGCTGAAAGATGATTTATGATCACCGACTGGGGCAATATAAATATTGTCAGTTAAATATCTAGAAATCTGTTTCTTTTGAGCAAAATCACAAACTTTTGTTTACAAAGTCCAGATGTCTTCTGCACAATCTAATATGTAGAAAATCAAAATTCAGCAGGACATTCTACCGCTTTAAAATATAATTTTTGGTCAATGATGCAAAAAGAATTGACAGATAGATATAGTAAAAACACCCCCCCCCCCCCCCCCCCAAAAAAATTCATGAAAATCCCTCAAGCAATAAGCTTTTCTTTTTAAAGTTGTGAATATTCAGTTTGACAGCAATTGAAAAAAACACTGATACACAATTTAGAATTTTGAAGATCTATCTATTCTGTTATATATCAGTGTGATTCACACACTGTTATAACTGCTTCTGACACCACGAAATGTTGACCCCATTGCACAGAATTAAGTGTATATGATACGTGTCTTAATTCTTTACAACAAACAAAGCAGTATCAACATCCCCCTCAACAGATTTCTTCGTTTGTGACCTTGATGTCAGCATCACTTCCACAGAAATGAACATGTCCTTTCCCCTCACTGCCTAGCTGTCAATCAAACTCTGCAGCCTCTTTATCATTTGCTTCCATGGTCACAATGGCTACATTTTGTCAATTCCATTTGTTGTCATTTTTCTGTGTAACTATATCTGAATGCTTTTCAATCCTCAAATTCATGACTGCATTAATTAACAACCAAAAATTGGCCTTGTATTTTTTTCCTAATAAACTTACAGACTTCAGTGCTAGGCCTAATCTTACAATTTAATTGAGCTCATAGCAGGTTTCTTCACAAGAAGTCAAATAAATATCAATATCATTTATAAAGTTGAGGGGTTTCAACAGAATATCTAGATTAAATTCTGCGATTGCTAAATTACTACTGGCATGTTCAAAATCAAAAACTTACTTGACAAAGCACTCCTCCAATTATTTCACAATATAGTTTGTCAATCAAAAACTTTATGTTAATTCATTTCTATCTTGTAATTTCTTCATTGTGACTAGTTTGTCAATCAAAAACTTTATGCTAATTCATTTCTATCTTGTAATTTCTGTTCTTTATTCAGCTAATTTTATTTACTGTCAACATTTAGGATCATGAGAATAAATCTATTAATAGCCTTTTTCATGTTGTCAGGTTACATTCTGAATTAAATCAAAAGCACGAAATAGATTGTTCTACCAGCAGAAGAAGTAGGTGCCTGTACTATTGAGTCATCTAAAAGTGCATGAACCTTTGACTTTTTTAGCGTTAGCAAAAAATGGCTTCTTTAAACTACATGCCTGGAAATTGAGACACTTGGAAACACATGCATGGTAATAAACTTCTTGTATATCATCTCAATTTCATACTATCTCATTGCACAATGATCCCCTAGCATGGAAAGTTTTCATTTGTACATATAAAGTTATATAATTAACAATTATTGTTACTTGCAATTTTGTCACATATTAGTCAAAATCTTATCCATTAAGACAGACAAAAATACACTTTGTTTACAAAGATCAAAATACAAACAAAAGTAAATGTGATTAGTTTTTGTACTGTAAAGGTCAGGCAACCACCAAGATCAAATGACAAAGATGTATAACCAATCAACCTCACACAAATGTTTTATTGATCAATTAAAGACCGTGGATTATGGAACTGTATTGGCACAAAGTAATTTCCAAAACTTGATGGAACAGTTATTCCTGTCCAAAAATTCAATAAAGAGGAATTATTTGATGGCACTGGATGACCAGCCTCAAATCAGTTTTCAGAAAACATACAAATTAAGCAGTCACTTTCAACACAGAAATTCCTATGAATATGTCTATAGGAGATATTGAGAAATTGAGTGATGATTTTGCATGTACATTTGTTGAAATTCTATCCACCATTCCTAGAATCTTTCTTGTCTAGTCATCATCAAAGTCTACTATATCTCTATTTTCTGTCGTAAAACAGAACAAAATGTTTATTACTTGCGAACAACATGACGATTTTTGCACAAATCATTTTAAGTTTGTAGGTTTTGCGTGTTATAGGCCACACTTTGGTTGAGAGAGAGAGAGAGAAAAAAGAAATCAAGGAAACAATTATTCATCTATTCACTATGATGATTGGATAAAGCCACTAACTTGTTTTAGGTAATGGAGACTGAATTTTCATACATCTTTTCTAAATCTATCTTCAAGTAGCCATGCACACTATGGGGATTGTGACTGACATGAAGCTGTCAGCTTAAGATCCATTATTTTCACATAAGTCGTAATCAAGGCAAAGAATACTATAAGTTATTGGTCAAAGCAGAATATTCAAATTAGGAAAGCCAAAGCTGACAAGCTAGCCTTGTGATCAACGTCAAACCTCATGCAAGACCACAGAAAACATATCCCTTCAAAACATACACTACCTACTGATTATGACCTTGACCTAACAACCTCTAGCAGAAATGTTAATTCTCTTTCAGTTTTTAAAGGAGACTCGCAGTTTTAAAAGTCCTTCTCCTGACTACCAACACACACAGAACGCCTCATGTCCTTCTCCTGACTATCAACACACACAGAACGCCTCATGTCCTTCTCCTGACTACCAACACACACAGAACGCCTCATGTCCTTCTCCTGACTACCAACACACACAGAACGCCTCATGTCCTTCTCCTGACTACCAACACACACAGAACGCCTCATGTCCTTCTCCTGACTACCAACACACACAGAACGCCTCATGTCCTTCTCCTGACTACCAACACACACAGAACGCCTCATGTCCTTTTCCTGACTACCAACACACACAGAATGCCTCATGTTGTGCAGTTTTTCTACACCTCTCATTTTCAGAACCCACCCCCACCCCCAACCAATATGGCAACATCTCTTGAATTTTACTGACACTGGAGCAGTAGTTGGATTAGTGGTGCTCCGGTGAGGTACTGATGAGTTTCGATGCCTGACCAACTGATTGGTATACATAACAAATTTATTGGGTCAATCGTTTTCGTTAATCATAAGACTTGGAGAAGTACTGAGAAAACGTTACAAATATCATCATGCAAGAAAAATCATTGTTTATTGAATCATCACACCAAGGGATATTTCAGATTTTCAAATTATCATGGTACAAGTGTGATTACCTAAGCTGTAGTTCTAATGATACAATTTTCTGCTTAAAATGATTTCCATGTAAAAAAGTATACACATGTTCTACAGACGCACGTGGTCAACATTATACAGTCAATTTGGGTAATTTTCACATACAGTTGGACTTTGGTATCTTGAACATCGATATATTTCGAATACCATGGATATGTCAAAGTCTGGTGGAAGTCCCAACTACATTTTAATTCTCAAGTTTAAGATAATGAGGTTTGGCTGTATATTTTGTGGATTTTTATCAAAAGAGTATACGTAGTTTGAAATTTTAATGCTTTATTTTTTAGAGCAATTTATTTATCATTTAACAAGTGTATCACTTAATATGAAAAGAAATTTTGACAATTTTATTTTTGGCAAATTATTCTCATCTGCCAGTGCAACACAATAACATCAACTAGTGTTAAATGTGCTCCGACATTTATGATTGGAGTTAGAGCACGGCCACATCATTTAATTAATGTGCTCCGACGTTTGTGATTTCAGTTAAAGCACGCCACATCATTTAATTAATGTGCTCCGACGTTTGTGATTTCAGTTAGAACACGGCCACATCATTTAATTAATGTGCTCCGATGTTTGTGATTTCAGTTAAAGCACGCCACATCATTTAATTAATGTGCTCTGACATTTGTGATTTCAGTTAAAGCACGCCACATCATTTAATTAATGTGCTCCGACGTTTGTGATTTCAGTTAGAACACGGCCACATCATTTAATTAATGTGCTCCGACGTTTGTGATTTCAGTTAAAGCACCACTTTACAGGAGTTAGTCACAAAATATGTTTATCAATAACTTTCCACCTATAGATATAATAATTATTAAGAAATAAAATATCTTTCTTCTCCATAAAGTTCTTAAGAGTCCCACAACATAACTAAAGAGAAAATGTTCAGTCTTTACTATAGGACTTGGCATGATTGGAGTTCTCTATATAAAATAGCACTACTAGCTTAATCATCTGGCTGAGGTAAATTATCTCTCTTTGTATAAGTGTTACATGCATTTTAACCTTCTAGTCTGGATAAGTTCTCTCCCTCTCCCCGTCCACTGACATTAGCAGTGACAGAGTTCTTCCTCTTGGAATGTATCTGTATAAGCCGTTTTCAATAGATTGAGAATTTCTTATAACTTGTTGTATGCATGATAACGTTGCTGTTTCTGGCTAAATACCAATTACTCATCAAAACTTTGCATCAACAACGATACAACAACAATTATGATGATGAAATGGTATGCACTTTCACATGTCATAGTATATGTAATTTTCTTCTGTCAGATAAATATACATACTGGTAAAGATTTGCTTTGTATTCAGTGTGTGACTGCTTGCATGTCAAAGTAACAGCCCACACTACTTGCACCTATTCAACACACAAAAGCCACAAAATGTCTATCAATTGCCGGAGACTTAACACTTCCTTGATCCGAAATTCTTTGTCAGAAAAATGTGTCTCACTTAATCAATGCCCGAACCTTTTTGCAAATACATTGAATTCCTTAAATAAACACTAGGTTCTACAATACCGGACAAAGCAGGAACCACAACTTGCAACTTCTGTGAGCATGTATCTGATGTGTATTTGTATCTGAGTGCATGTTTGTATCTGAGTGTATGTTTGTATCTGATGTGTATTTGTATCTGAGTGTATGTTTGTATCCAATGTGTATTTGTATCTGATATGTGCATGTATTCGATTTTTAATTTTTTCATTATATACACATCTATGTTTCATTTTTTTGATACCATTGATTTCACAGAGTGTGACCCCATTTTCCGGATCACCATACTGTGGTTTTCACAGAGTGTGACCCCATTTTCCGGGTCACCATACTGTGGTTTTCACAGAGTGTGACCCCATTTTCCGGATCACCATACTGTGGTTTTCCGATTCTGTATCAGTATCCTCTGAAACTGATACATCACAATGCATCAACGCAACGTTTTTTGTGGAAAAAATCAACCACATCACAAAAAATACTGCCTACACAAAATATAAATTCACTGTATGTCTGTGGGTTTTGTTTTTTTTGAGGAGTAATTTGGATTAAACTTATTATCTTATAAATGTGGATTTCAAAATTAATACATAAGGGGGTTTATAATAAATTTATCATTACTACAGTAACTTGATCCAAAAAGTTGGCTCACGTCTCATTGACAGGCACAGATCATCAAATCAATCTTGATGCTTCACATCTTGTGTTCGCATCTCATGTGATCTGATGATCCGCACCTGTCCACTCGATATGATCCAACTATTCAGATCAAGTTACTGTAGTAATAATATATATGTATCTGATGTGTGCATGTATCCAATGTGTGTTTGCAAGTGGAAGGAGGGAGCATTGCATCATTTTGATATCAATTAAAATTATCTACTAAGTTTTGGGGTGACAGGTTAGAGCTATTTATAGATAGACAGAAGGGAACATCTGTGACTGCTTTCATGAATGTAAGAGACAAGAATAACTGTATATTGTAAATGCTAGAAGTTTGAAGAATCCCTCCACTGATGTTCGGCTGACTGAATGCAATCCCTCCGATATACAAGCATCCCTTTCAAACACAACTACATTAACTCATGTAAACAAATATGCATATCAAAAAACACCATTATACTCCATAGAAAAATCAAAGACAGTTCTCGTGTAAACTTCAGTGCTGGATTAACAGGCAAATACCTCTCTCACACACCTTTATGAATATCTACTAGCTTCTGGAATTGGAGTTTATAAACAGTTTCATCATCAGTATTATAGTGTTCAAAACATTGTAAACCGTGAAATGTTTGTCCTCTCCTATAGCATTCAATATTTGATGTAGTCAATTGAAAATTAATTAATTTTTGTTAGATTTCACCTCCCACATGTTAAACAATCAAACATTTTCTTATCTATTAGTTTATTTGCACAAAACCATACATTTTACAGGCATGTATTAAATACACCACATACACGTAGAGGAGATAAAATCATTCATCATTATAGATAGACGTTCACATCAATTAATACACATGTACAATAATACTGTCAGTAGTGGTGTACACAATACACATCAATATACACATGTACAATAATACTGTCAGTAGTGGTGTACACAATACACATCAATATACACATGTACAATAATACTGCCAGTAGTGGTGTACACAATACACATCAATATACACATGTACAATAATACTGCCAGTAGTGGTGTACACAATACACATCAATATACACATGTACAATAATACTGCCAGTAGTGGTGTACACAATACACATCAATATACACATGTACAATAATACTGTCAGTAGTGGTGTACACAATACACATCAATATACACATGTACAATAATACTGCCAGTACAGTGGTGTACACAACACACATTGCACTATGAGTATACACTCAACATTTAGTGTACGGACATACACACTGAACATTTGATATAATTTTTACATGATAATAACAGCTTGATATGAAATTCAGTGTATGCACTATGAGCAAACTACTAGTGATTGCCTCTCATGTAGTAATTTAAGTTCTAAAGATTATAGAGAAAGATGGCGTCTATATATATACCTTCAATGAATTTTAAACATTAGTGAAAAACTTCCCATGATCCTATTAACCATTGCACCTCGAAACTGAGAATATGAACTTACATGGTTCATCTTAATTTCATCCCTGGAGTCTTATGCTGAGTTTCCAGTTCCACCCGTTGATGTGAAACGTGGTATGTCTCCCTGCCCCTCCCATTGTCTAGGGTAAAAGTTTAGCATACAAGGTGAAAAAATCAACCATGCCACTATACTTACTTTTGACAGAGAAACTGTACTTATGACTATGAAAATATATAACTGAAAGATTGACATTTAACAAATTTCATTTTTGAAAATACATGAGGGCATGCACAATGACACATTACTCCAGTAAATAGTGCGCGTCATGAAAAGTGTGCTGTCCTCTCCAGCAAATAATGCGCGTCATGAAAAGTGTGCTGTCCTCTCCAGCAAATAGTGCGCGTCATGAAAAGTGTGCTGTCCTCTCCAGCAAATAGTGCGTGTCATGAAAAGTGTGCTGTCCTCTCCAGCAAATAATGCGCGTCATGAAAAGTATGCTGGCTTGATTGAGGGCGTTGCTGTTCAACCCTCATGTATTTTCGAAATATAAGTTTATTTTTTATATTTACAATTTACTTTCACTTCTGTTGGAATTCCCAGCCATTAAAAGTCATACGCAGGGTTAACATACTATATACATGTATCTATCAAGATTCATACGCACATTGTTCACATTCATGAGGAAATGACTATAGCATTTCAATTGATAAAGATATTGAAGGCAAAAACATTGGGGGGAAATTGCATGCTAATTAGGGATTATTACATTAAATTTAAGGATATCACCAACTTGCTTAATTATAGGGATTTTTGTAGATTTTTTGATTCTATATATTGTGCAATCTTCATTACACTACAGAGTTTAATAGTTGGTCACAATGGCACATAGATGATTGTAATTCTTAAACTAAGGGGACAAAAAAATTATATTAACTGTATCTTCAGAAGAAGAAAAAAAAACCTTATTCTGGTATACATGACTGTATAACATTGGTGTCAATGAAATTGAAATGTTTGGTGTGGAAACCCTTGATCAATTTCATAGCCTGAAATTTCTAAAACCATTCATAGCCTGAAATTTCTAAAACCAAAACGCATGATAATATAATATAGTATGGTACAGAATAAAATTAGCTGATGGATTTTTCCTTTCATGGGTCCATGCCTATAGTTCAGTACACAATTTAGAGCAGGATAAATTGTACCTTAACTGTAATCATTACCTGCTTCTACTTAAATATCTTGCTAAATTGCTATTTCTTTCAGAATAATTATCCCATACCATGCTAGCATATTTTAGAATTGGGCAAATAAATGCAAAATGAAACCTGACAAGGTTTTCCCGATTTATCTTGAATTTTTATCATACACAGGAAGTTAAGCCTTCTTCAAGCCTTTTCATACATTGATTCAATACGAGACGACTGCATTGCATCAGATCAGAAGCAAATCCACGTGAGATTTGGATTCATTAATTTTAAGGCCATCACTTCTAAACAGTACTGTCAAGTGTGTTATGGTTTTCTTAGGAAGATCCAATACCGATTTCTTACAATTAGTTAATAATATAATTAATTAATTTACTGATTTCTTGCAGTTATAGACCCCACTGTCTCTTGCTTAAAAACCATTTCATTATTGTATCAAAATAGTTTGTTACTAAGTTTTAACTCTTTACCTGGCAAAATTAGGTCAGTTAAGTACTGTATGCATGTACTTGAGTTTCGAAGAGCAATGGTACATTATGTTACATGTACATGTTCATAATTTCAATTTTTTTCTTTAATTTCAAACCACTAGTTTTCGGTACACAACATATTGCTACGATATTTAGTCGAAATTCAAATTAACCTATACTAAATTAGTGACACATACAGTCTGTAGGGATTCAATACAATATTAGCACTAAGATAACGGTTTGTGATAGGTAAATAATTACAGCTCATGACATTCACATATCATTCTATGAGACTTAGCCCTGACTACAGCTTAACATAGTCCTGTGATAATGGGCCAATATTTG
The DNA here is from genome assembly GCF_947568905.1 of Ostrea edulis. Taxonomy (NCBI): domain Eukaryota; kingdom Metazoa; phylum Mollusca; class Bivalvia; order Ostreida; family Ostreidae; genus Ostrea; species Ostrea edulis. Next base: position 80,039,848 of record NC_079165.1, on the reverse strand, counting down.
ATTTATTACTGGCCCAGTAATCAGGTATGGACAAAGCAACCTCCAACTTCTAGCTCATGGAAGCATGATAAACAAAAGATAAGACATGCCTTAACACTAAGAGGCTGTCGAGAGCTGACAGGGAAAAATGTATCATGCTGAACCTATTTTGACTGTAATATCAGGAGACTTCAACTCTGGTTACGCAAACAGTAGTCAATCTGATGCTGGTTGTGGGACGAGGTATCAAATTCTGATGTTATAGCTCAAGGGGTTGAGAGAAAAAAATATCATCACAATAGTGTTGCATCATGGGAACAGTAGTAGCTGCCCAAGGTTTTCAGATTATTGACCTCAAGACATGAATTCAGTAGCCACGCGGGGATATGCCGCTTACAATGTGCTGTTCAATACAATCATGAATGATGACACACTGCTTTTACCTGTACATGGTCCACTCCAACTTCATGGAAATTATTGGAGAGTAATTAAAGCTTAGTAAACCAGTGACTTAGAAAATATATCCTAACATCCTACAGGTATCAAAGCAAGAGGTCCCAGAACCACACCTCTCACCTTCACAAATATCGTATTAAAACAAGTCTTCTAGTAAGGATATGACATCTGGATGCAGTTTTATAGGCATGGTGGCACAACAAGCTTTACAGAAGGCTCTTCAATGTTCAATTTTACATCACAACAGAAGACAATAGCTGTTAATATATCTTTTCTAGCAACAATTTCTAAGAGATTTTCCTTCCATATATACTAAATTACAAGGAAAATGGGTAAAATCAAACTCGGTACTCATCAATTCACAACTCGTAACTTCCGTAGAAGTACAAAACAATTAATTATGCTTATTGATGACAAAATTTGCTCAATTTTTTCCAACATGTATCCTGAACATAATCTAGGAAATCAGCAGAAATCATAGAAAATAAACCCTCAAACAAAGAAATGAATAGGCCAAACTAAATTTTCTAAAATCAATCCCCAGAGGAAGAGCTGGTGGCAAAGTACAATCAAATGGCACATTCATCTTAATTTCATTGGGTCAGATAAGTAGATGAGGAGAGCTCGGGAAGCAGAATTCTCTACAGACCTAGATAAGCAGGACAATATTTAGAAACTGTTATCAGTAGAATCCTGTGATTGGACATACAAATAGTCCAAAATGATCCAACCCTATTGATAAATTCATTGAATGTCCCACACTTAGTTACCTCAAATGAACAACTCCATCCTTCATTGAATGTTCCATACATTATCTAAATCAGATGAACACCAACCGTACTTCAGTGAGTGTTCTATAACACTGTTACATGAACAGACCCAACAGTGAACAGTGCATACACCATTATATCAAATCAACAGTCCATACACCATTACATCAAATCAACATCCCATACACCATTACATCAAATCAACATCCCATACACCATTACATCAAATCAACAGTCCATACACCATTACATCAAATCAACATCCCATACACCATTACATCAAATCAACAGTCCATACACCATTACATCAAATCAACATCCCATACACCATTACATCAAATTAACAGTCCATACACCATTACATCAAATCAACAGTCCATACACCATTACATCAAATCAACAGTCCATACACCATTACATCAAATCAACATCCCATACACCATTACATCAAATCAACATCCCATACACCATTACATCAAATCAACATCCCATACACCATTACATCAAATCAACAGTCCCTACACCATTACATCAAATCAACATCCCATACACTATTACATCAAATCAACAGTCCCTACACCGTTACATCAAATTAACAGTCCATACACCATTACATCAAATTAACAGTCCATACACCATTACATCAAATCAACATCCCATACACCATTACATCAAATCAACAGTCCCTACATCATTACATCAAATCAACATCCCATACACTATTACATCAAATCAACAGTCCCTACACCGTTACATCAAATTAACAGTCCATACACCATTACATCAAATTAACAGTCCATACACCATTACATCAAATCAACATCCCATACACCATTACATCAAATCAACAGTCCCTACATCATTACATCAAATCAACATCCCATACACCATTACATCAAATCAACAGTCCCTACATCATTACATCAAATCAACAGTCCATACACCATTACATCAAATCAACAGTCCATACACCATTACATCAAATCAACAGTCCCTACATCATTACATCAAATTAACAGCCCTATCATTCAATGTTCTATACACAACAGCCCTATCAGTCAATGTTCTATACACAATAGCCCTATCAGTCAATGTTCTATACACAACAGCCCTATATCAGTCAATGTTCTATACACAACAGCCCTATCAGTCAATGTTCTATACACAATAGCCCTATCAGTCAATGTTCTATACACAACAGCCCTATCATTCAATGTTCTATATACAACAGCCCTATCATTCAGTCAATGTTCTATATACAACAGCCCTATATCAGTCAATGTTCTATACACAATAGCCCTATCAGTCAATGTTCTATACACAACAGCCCTATCATTCAGTCAATGTTCTATATACAACAGCCCTATATCAGTCAATGTTCTATACACAATAGCCCTATCAGTCAATGTTCTATACACAATAGCCCTATCATTCAATGTTCTATACACAATAGCCCTATCATTCAGTCAATGTTCTATACACAATAGCCCTATCAGTCAATGTTCTATACACAACAGCCCTATCATTCAATGTTCTATATACAACAGCCCTATCATTCAATGTTCTATATACAACAGCCCTATCAATCAATGTTCTATATACAACAGCCCTATCATTCAATGTTCTATACACAACAGCCCTATATCAGTCAATGTTCTATACACAACAGCCCTATCAGTCAATGTTCTATATACAACAGCCCTATATCAGTCAATGTTCTATACACAATAGCCCTATCATTCAATGTTCTATACACAATAGCCCTATCAGTCAATGTTCTATACACAACAGCCCTATCAGTCAATGTTCTATACACAACTGCCCTATCATTCAGTCAATGTTCTATACATCATCACGGTGTATGACCCCAGATCATGGTAATGGAACCAGGTGTCTCAGATAAAAATTTGCTCACTCTAAAACAGACCTAGTAATATACCCCAAGTTGTATTGTAGAAACGAGACAGGATGCAAGTGATTTGTACCTAAAAATTATGTAATATTGAAAAATATTGCGTCTGATATTTACATCTTTCAGATTTATAGATTACACAGCGTATGCAATACTGTATTCTGTTGTAAAACCACTTCACGAATTATAACCGGCACTGTCAATTGATATGCTGCAAGATGACTGCACATCCCTAATGGTACAGAACAGAGGACTTTGTGATAACTTCCTGAAGGTGTGAACCATAATTTTCTCTAACAAAAGTGAACACTTGGTGAGAGTATGCCATACAGTGTTTAAGGCACAGAGCTCTGCCCCAGGCTGGATTTCTTCTATTTGCTCCAGCCTGGTTTCCAATTCTCCTAATTGTTTATCATGAAAATGATTAATGACGAATTTTACTTTATGTTCCAATGTAAACCTCCTATTGTTGTCCAGTCCTGGCCCCAAGAGTCATGATAGAAAAAAAACAGAATCTGAAGTACATGGGGATACTTGCACATTAATTTAATAAACGTAGCCTTGTGTTTCTGGAGATTACACAATTTTCAAAGATTTTTCCTATATACATGTATATGCTATATAAAATTTCAAACCCACCCCACCCTATTTTCTTTTATTCATAATCATCTCCCCTTATAAGAGAGTATGGTCCTCCATTTCATCAAACTTGAATCTGAGAATACTTTGTGCCAAGTTTTGTAGACAACAGACAAGCAAAATGAAACCCAGAGCAAACTGTTTATCAAAGTAAATAAATGTACCTTTGTGCAGGGTTCAAAGATATATTGGCAAAAACTCTATGCAAGAAATATCATTTTGAAATGATTCACAGATTATTCTACTTTTAGCATGACAGCAGCCATATTTTTAATCAAAATAAGAAATCAATATAGATCTATGCAGAGAATTACTTTTCTCTAAATAATCTACATCTGAACCAAGATTTATTGCATCAGACAAAAGCTGCAGAAGATATAAAAAAAAAATTCAATTTCTCGATTCTTAATTCCTTACGATCAAAGATTGCAGAACCTGTAATTTTTGGTCTCTCAGTCTCAATATATGTCTGTCTGCAACATTATATCAAGCTTGAATTCAACTTTCAAACAAGTATATATGTATATACACTGTACATACTGGTGAACTGATTGATTGATTGTATATTGTTTAACGTCCCTCTTGAGAATATTTCACCCATATGGAGACGTCACTACTGCCGGTGAAGGGTTGCAAAATTTAGGCCTATGCTCGGCGCTTAGGGCCATTGAGCAGGGAGGGATCTTCAACGTGCCACACTTGCTGTGACACGGGACCTCGGTTTTTGCGGTCTCATCCGAAGGACCACCCCATTTAGTCACCTCTTACAACAAGCAAGGGGTACTGAGGACTTATTCTAACCCAGATCCCCAAGGGATAACTGAAAAGTCAAGGTGAAATATATATTAATAAGGTCATTTGTCAGGGTCAAATTTGCCAGAATCGGACACTTGGTCACACCCCGAGGGATGGGATGGCTCGGCATCACAAACACATGCTGTTCGATGCTGCATCCAATCTGTTCTACGGAATCTCTATGTAGTACTCAATAAAAACAGACAAAAACCATAGAATGAATGAAAAAATGTTTAAAGAGAGATCAGACAGCCTGATGGGCGATTGACAAACAGTAATGACCAAGAATATCAGCCATCTATTTTAGTCATTCTGATGAATGAGCATACCTTAATACAATGCCAAAGTCTCACTGCATAGAGACAATAAAATCTATCTTATGCCAAGTCAATATTAACACCAGAACGTTAGGGACCAAATTCTCCATCAATGCTCATCAACCCGATGTTTTAATTGTCTTCAATTCTAAATACAATGAACTTCAGTTTACTTCACTTAATGTGCTGAAGTGAATCATATTGTACATTACTGTGCTGAAGTCAATCATACCAGGGTTCGAAATTACCTCATGTCCGTAAGTCCGAGACTAGTAAAAAACGTGTCGGACTAGTAAACTTTTTATAGCACTAGTCCGTATGGACTAGTGAAAATCCGAAAATCAATCTTGAATTGGTTAAGATTTTAGCAAGATTTGTCTGAGTCTCTTGGATGTTTGAACTTATGGTCGATTACCTGCATGGTTAAGTGTTTGCGTGACTATGATATCTTTCAAACACATGGAGTGCGTTCGAGACCGCCGTTCTTTGAACGAGTACACATTCCTTCTGATTACGAATGCCGAGTACGTATCACGAGAATGGGTTCGAAGTGCATGAACTGCAAGTAGTGTGGTCTAAGAACATGCACTTTTGTGCGCACATGTATGGTGTCCGGATAGGGCCATTTGCAAAAGCGTGACTGCGCGTTAGTCACAATACGCCGTCATGCCAACAAGCAACGTGCCTTCGTGCTCTCACGCCAACAAGCAACGCGCCCTCGCGCAGACAAGCAATGCGCCTTCGCACTCTCATGACAACAAACAACGCACCTTCGCGTAGACAAGCAACACGCCTTCGTGCTCTCATGACAACAATCAACGCGCCTTCCGGATAGGGCCATTTGCAAAAGCGTGACCGCGAGTTAGTCACAATACGCTGTCACGCCAACAAGCAACGCGCCTTCGCACTCTCACGACAACAAACAACGCACCTTCGCGCAGACAAGCAACACGCCTTTGCGTTCTCACGACAACTCACTCTCATGCGAAGGCACGTTGCTTGTTGTCGTGAGAGCACAAAGGCGCATTGCTTGTCTGCACGAAGGTGCGTTGCTTGTTGGCGTGAGAGCGCAAAGGCGCGTTGCTTGTCTGCACGAAGGTGCGTTGCTTGTTGGCGTGAGAGCGCAAAGGCGCGTTGCTTGTCTGCACGAAGGTGCATTGCTTGTTGGCATGAGAGCACGAAGGCGCGTTGCTTGTTGGTGTGACGGCGTGTTGTGACTAACGCGCAGTCATGCTTTTGCAAATGGCCCTATCCGGACACCATACACATGTTCTCGTCATTTGCGACTCTAACACAGGAGTTAGTAACATTATAGCTCATGGCTTGGTCAATCGAGTGAATTTTATTGACTTTATTGATAAAATTTCATTATCTTGTGACTCTAAGAACTGAGCACGAAAACAATGGGAACGTCGATCTTGAATGCACTTACGGACGTTTATAAAAGGATTAACTCGAAGGTTACTGTATGCTTCTGAAAATCTTGAATGCAAAATCAAGTATGGTGGTCTTTTCTTCTATAGGTGTCAGAAACTGAACTGCTTGCAACTGATGTGTTTTGTTTGATTAAATACTATTGAATTTGAAATGAAGATCATTTGTTATGATATACTGGACGGACTGGTGAAATGCTTTGCGGATATTGAACATCAATAGTAACTAGTCCGTACGGACTAGTGCTTGAAAATGTTAATTTCGAACCCTGCATACTGACCATCACTATCATATTGAACATTACTGTGCTGAAGTCAATCATGTTGAACAATATACTGTGCTGAAGTCAATCAAACTATACTGAAAATAATCATACTGAAATAAAGCCCCACCACACCATCTCTATCTCTATCTATCTCTATCTCTATCTCTATTAACCTGTCAAGTAGTGTGAATCATTGAAAATCACATGCATTTTAAAAGGAAGTTCATGGGCATGAGACTGGATTGATAGTTACAATGAAGACCAAGAGATGGTCACGGTGAGTGCATGATTGTATAACGTTTTGTTTACATAGTTTACCTAAGTGTTTTCCCATAATTAAAATTATGCAACTATGTGTTTAAAGCTGTTTGCATAGAAATTAATAATCCACAGAAACATGACATGTTTTTACTTAACAATTGATGAGAATATGAAAATAAAGACTGAACATATTTGCAAAACATTTTGCAATTAATGGAAGCACACTTATAATGATTTACACACAGATCATGAAGAACAATCACTGAATAAACTGCAAGAATGAAAACAAAGACAATCTGGAAATGCCACTGAAATCAAGTTGCTAGACTCACGAATAATGCATTTATGGAGAAATATTAAAGCAAAATTGAAAAAAAAAAATCAGCTAAATATGTTCTGCTTCTTTGAAAGGTATAAAAAAAACTATGCATACATAGGCATGTGCAAAAATGGAATTTGATTCAATATTTGGTTATTTCTTTTACATTTAACTTCAATTAACTGAAGAAAATTTTCATCAACTTTTCAAACAACAGATTTTATAATGTTAAAACATTAATATTTGTTGTACTGTGGTTCAATTTCTGTCGATTATGTGGTTTGGTCAGATCAATGAATTTTTAAAAATCATCCACTTACAAAAGAAAATCCCTAAAAATAACCACAATGAACGATTACTATATTTATCTCTAAAAATAAACATGATAAACAATCACATATATATCTCTTCACCTCCAAAATTCAGCGAAATTTTCTCAAATCTCAAAAATTCTGCAACACAGTGTAGTTGACGTAAATTACAGACAAACAGATGTACACAGCTCTATTGGAAAAATATTCTGAATGCATAGAGAGACATGAAAAAATTAAGCATTAAGTGACAAATTTGATTAAGTTGAGTTAATAAAACATTCAATGTATAATTTTCAGAATTTCTCCTCTTTAATTTGAATCCAGATCAGTAGGAATTCTGTAAGATGCAAATAATGAGAGAGAGAAATTTGATTTTGTTTCTAGTAGCAGCTAACTAGCCCTAGGTCTCCGTCGCACTTTCATCACCTACACATAATTTCTTTCCAGTGGTACAGATTGGTCTGATGTCAGTAATCCACAGAAAAATCAGGATCTAAACTCTAAGATTTAATATTGCCAACAAAAGCTTTCGCAATCAGAAGAGAATATGCAATGCTTTTCAAAATCTCCAGGGAAATTTACAAATACATAGATCTAAAATAGTCCAGGCATTAAAGATTTGTTTTATTGGTGTTGATGCAGAGTGCCAAATCATGGAAAATTTGCTGGACAGGTTCAGTGTTTTTTAGGTTCCTCGGGGAATGGAAAAACGACAAATAATCTCAAAAATGCACTGAAATGCTGCGCCGTAATAAATGAGATAAGTCAAGTATATAAAAGACACAGCATGAATTCCGAATGGACGAATCAAATACATTGGCCATTTATTCGAGATTTACACCTTCAAATAACAAATTATAGTGTTCATTTCTTATTCTTTTTTTTCCTTCAAAACAATCAAAAGTACAAAGAGAATACCTTACAGAGATAACATATGTTCGGAAATAAAATTTCTCATCAAATAGCGATTTTCACTTCACAGAGTCAACAAAAGTCAGAATACACTTGCCATTCCAAACATGGTGGTGTTTGAATTGTACACTTGCCGGTACTTAGAACTCTATCATCTATTGACTGTCTTTCTTCCAATGTTTATCTGCATGCCTCATTAAACATTTCCTCATCCAATAATTCGGCACCACAAATTTACTACCAGTACCTGAATTAAAGAACTTCATATCCCACCTCTGCAGTGTTCGAAATTGGTTTAAAACTTGGCATAGACCACAGGTCTATGCCAAAACAAGATGACATAGACCTCATCGAATTGGCATAGACTGCAACATTAAAAAAAAAACCACAAATTTAAAACATTGTTATTAACTTCTGATGTACTTAGAAAGCATATTTTCTTTCCATTTGCATAACAATGTCCTCCTTTCCTCACAACGTTTATCAGACGTCGACTTTTGGGATAACTCTATTGCTTTAAACCTAGAAAATCGGCATAGACAATTTGGTCTATCCCAATTGCAATTGGCATAGACCAGTGTCATTTGACATAGACTCGGTCTATCGGTCTGTGGTTAATTTCGAACACTGCCTCTGCCTATAATGTTGAAATCTGAGACTAGGAGAATCAAATGCATAAACTGGTAACCTTTTACTTGCATGCCCACCAAATAATGAAATAACCCACCCCCCTCCCTTTTAATGGCATAACAATGCTTCCATCTTAGAATCACTCTTGTGACATCATGTTTCAACAATGTGACATCAAGAAGCTGTACCATTATGACAAAATGTGGTTTGGATATGAGCTTGTCAAATACTTTATTTTTTAACAAGAGGTACTGTGAGCAGTGCTCACTAAGAATACCCCCCGCTTACTCCAATCTCCCAAAGGGTGTTGTTAATAGGTATAAATTACCTCTTCCCTGAGTGTAAAAATATGGTATGCCTTTGTAGAAGAAAATGGAAGATATGGTCCGAACACAAATCCATGGTATAAACCTATAATTTTTACCTTGAGATCAAAGGTCAAGGTCATAAAAAGGTCATGATTGTACATGACACATAGTCTCATGGTGATACACCCATGTCTTATGATATGACTATGTCAAAACCCTATAATCAATTTTGACCTTGAGGTCAAAGTTCAAGGTCATAAAAAGGTCATGATTGTACATGACACATAGTCTCATGGTGATACACCCATGTCTTATGATATGACTATGTCAAAACCCTATAATCAATTTTGACCTTGAGGTCAAAGTTCAAGGTCATATAAAGGTCATAAAGGTTCCCGACACATTGTCTCATGGTGATACACTCATGTGTCAAATATGGTATGACTATATCAAAGAACAAAGAAGTCATGGCCCTGACACGAATCCATTGTAAAAACCTTTAATTTTGACCTTGAGGTCAAAGTCATATGGAGGTCATGAAGGTACATGACACATTGCCTCATAGTGATACACTCATGTGTCAAATATGGTATGCCTATGTCAAAGAACAAAGAAGTTATGGCCCGGACACGAATCCATTGTAAAAAACCTTTAATTTTGACCTTGAGGTCAAGGGTCAAGGTCATATAAAGTCATGAAGGTACTCGACACATCGTCTCATGGTGATCCACCTGTGTGCCAAATATGGTATGCCTAAGTCAAAGAGCAAAGATTTAATTTGGCCCGTACACAAATCTGCACAGAAAGACAGACAGACGGACGGACGGACGGACGGACGGACGGACGGTAAGACAGAGAGACAGAGTGATTCCTATATACCCCCCGAACAAAGTTCGGGGGGTATAATAATGGACGCAATATATTTCTGTTCCCCCAATTTCATTACATATTTGATTTTCTATGGATTCTACAGAATGGGCCTAGACTTTAATTCGGCCATTAAAAGCCCAGGGACTATCTTACATACTCAATTGTGATGTCACAATGCAGACGTAAACACTGTCTGCCAGTGAAAATGAGCTCGACTGTGCACTTTTAGACTTAGATATACATTTAGAAGTTAAAAAACATGTAATAAAAAGGGTATAAACAGTATATTACAGCTTTGGTCTTCCCACAGAAATGGACCTATGAAAAAATGGTCTGCATTTCTGCACAAAGACTAGGGACGGGCACATTTCCAGATAATTAATCAGTAAACTGCACTTATTAAACACTATACATGTATAACTACTGATATACGGTAATGGCCTCATCAAAAGCCCCAAAATAATTTACTTTCAATTATATTCTTACACAAAGTTTACAAGTTGCGTATACATGTAAAAAAAAAAAAAAAAAAATCAAAATGCTGCTGATTTTATGACACCACATCATGAATGCTAGAATTTTCATGGATTTTAAAAATTTCATGACAATTAAAGTGCACATTTTTGTACTGTTTTCATTTCTTCAAAATGTAGAGTAACTTTGTGCATGATTCACATCATTAATAACTTAAAATAATCATGACTTTCAAAGGCAAGTCACTGGTAGAAAAGAGTATTTGAAATGAAAAAAAAACCAAGCACTTAACATGCTGTTGAATAAGGAGACGAGCTAGTGACCTTCTTCATTTCTTACAGTTACTTATATCACAAGACATGGCACAAAATTCAATGTAACTATCATATCATACGATATTGAACTTTGAAAAATGATATTCACATCTTGAAAATTTCTGACAAATTTTGGCATTTGGAGGTAGGGGTGGGGAGATGAAGCCCTAGCCCATCAAACATGGTTTTACATTCTTAAAAGTTCTGGTTGCATGAGTCTGTTCAATAGACTTCAGTCAGAAATTTTCAAGTCATAATGTTTTAAAACTATCATAGAAGGGTTTATTCTAACATACATGTTTTAAAATTATCATAGAAGGTTTTATTCTAACATACATAATGTTTTAAAACTGTCATAGAAGGTTTTATTCTAACATACATGTTTTAAAATTATCAAAGAAGGTTTTATTCTAACATACATGTTTTAAAATTATCATAGAAGGTTTTATTCTAACATACATGTTTTAAAATTATCATAGAAGGTTTTATTCTAACATACATGTTTTAAAATTATCATAGAAGGGTTTATTCTCACATAAATACGCTAGAATAGTGTATATTTTAATTTATATGATTAATGTACACTTAAATTACTATGATAAAACATAAGACATCATTACTTATGAATTGTCTTCAATCTCCAGTAAAACGTTCACGGCTAGCTCTCAATCCAGATCTCCTGGATTAGCTGGGAGTGACTGCAATTTTGGGGCTTTCTCAGCTCTCTTAACATTAAGAAGAGTCTGTAAACATTATAATTAACTTACAGGAATAAGAAAACTTGTATTCACCGGGAGGATTTCTATCTTTTGATAAGGGGAATTCACCTTTACCATTGGCTGTTGCGTAACACGGCAACACCATTAACAACAATAACCCTGTCATCACTAATTACTCCACAAGGAGACCAGAACAATACAACACACATCTCAAATGGAGTCATTCAGACACCCTTAAGTTGATTAAAACTCCACATCAAGCAACCCAGATTTCTAAGGTATATCTGCAATCAAAATTTCATCTTCATGGAATCATCAAAGCCTGAAAGGCTTGTTCAACATGTTTCATTATTCTACATATCTTAGTTTCATAAGGAATAAGGTCAGTTTTGTTTCATTATACTGACTGTGTGATGTTTTCACTAAATTGGATGTTTAAAGTACAGTTTGCATAGCAAGTTAACTATTAATCAACCTGAAGAATAAATTAATCCAATGACTATTCATATGTTAAATTTCATGCGAAAAAGAAGTAAAACCTTGCTGAAAAGTAATCAAAACAGAAAAAATACAATAATTGGAGTTGGGCTAGTGTCATAACTGATCTGGCAAACACATTCCTCCTTTTTTACTCCTATGGAATTTTCACACTTTCGTTCCTGACTTTACACACAGTCTATGTGATATCTGTTTTTTCTCTCAGTGGTTCCACGCAATGTAATTTAAGTGTTGTGTATTGCTGGAACAGTCACTTTCAATGGATTATCCATACAAAATGTTATTTAAAAAATACTTAACACTCCAAGTACAAAAATTTTAAAGTTTTGTTTTAAGGTAGAAACATGAACACATAAAAAACCATTTAGTGTTTGCACACAGACACACATATATATAAGAGAGAAAGGGAGAGGGGGGAGGGGAGAGATCAAGAGAGATTATAGGTAGATTCATCTGTGGGGTAGTCCTGAATCAATCAGGCAGGCCAGAAAGTCAGCATGCCATATCTGCAGCTCTATGTATATATCCAAACAAAGAATTTCAAAAGAACTCATTAAAAGGGGGTTAAAACTTCACCTGGAGAGGAAGGGGTTTCTTGTATAGGTTTAAGAAAGCTGTCCGGATTATGAATTCAAGATTTACTGACAGCGGCCAAACAGTAACACCCAATATACATAGCAGACACACTTACCTATAGTGTACGCAGTCCCATCCAGAGTAAACGTGGCACTCTTACACTTCTTGAAGATTTTGGGGGTGATGGGGCGTGGTCTTGTGGACAGGTCAGGTATCTCCATCGATTTGTCCCCTTCCATTTCAAATCTAATATTTCACCAATAAAGGTCACTAGATATTTCCAATGAATTTAGTATGTAATCGGTAAAAGTTCTTTGATTAAATGTCACATTTGGTCACCTCCTTTAAAAACTTTTCTGATGTTTACTATCCACATAGAACTTTACTGGAACGTGTTTGACATAAGAATCACTTGTAGTATTTACAAATATACCTCAATCAATAAAATGATAACTCCCTGTTATTCATTAAATCCGTGTGCCATAAACAAACAGTTGAATGCAGGTTCTGAAATCTGTACATACATAAAAAAAAAATTCTTGAAAATATTGATCTCAATTTCACTGCACCATGTTAATTTTTTCCTCCACAATTCCAATGTATCTGATATAACAGACTGTACAATAATATCACATGACAGAATAATATAATCTCACATTGTTTTCACCATACCTATAATCCACACACTGACCAATGGACATTTAATCCCTTAGTCAATGACCACACCTGGTGGCTGAAGCAGCATCTGCAGCACTGACCCCTGACTCGCCACTGAATCCCTGCACGTCACCAAAGAAGAGGAGGGGGGACGACTATATCAACATGTCCTCAAGAACACCTCTACAGATGGAAGTATGAACACCAATCATAGCTAGAAAAAAAAAACAATACAAAAATATTAATGTCAGATGGGAGCAGATTTGTTTGTACGGGGCATCCCCTTCTCCTTACAATGAAGCTAAGAGGATAATGACAGAAAAAGGCGGGCAAAACAATTACCAGAACACATGCAAAGCTCAGACTATTACTTTGAATCGACGCTGAAGTAATCCTGGAATGAGAAGGCGCTATTGAAAATGCATATCTTATTTAAAATGCTCTCATTGCTTTGACTATTGATCTACATCTCATCACTTCTAGATAAAACAGGATACTTAAGACTTTAGCCATTTTACTTCAACAATTAATACTGTCAATAATTCCTCCGCAATCATTTCAATATCTTGCTGGTTTTCAATTTTCTTGATGGTTTTTTATAATACGAAGAATCTCCCTTTGGAGATAAGTACAAATAAAAACATCGAGTTAATTGTCAGTCCTGATGATTATGAATACGTTCTGGGGATTTAAATCAATCAGTTTAACACATATAGAAGAAAACTTTCACTGCTACAATCGGAAGCAGGGAGTTTAACATTAATTAATCTCACCTAGCTATCATTCTTGATGCCATTATACATACACAAGACAGAGCAACTTGGAAATTACAAGATGTGTGTCCGTGAGGTCAGACAGATGACAAGTAAGCTAGCATTGCTAATATTGCTAATACAATGGTCAAGGACGATGTGAATGTGCTTCATTGTCTAAGTTTACTGCAATATACACAATTTATGGTTCCGATGAATGCTGAAGAATTTAAGGAGGTACTCTACATTGTCATAATGGCTGACTTCCTTTTAAAACATGGATGAAAATGTAGATAAATCAGCAATATTCTATTCATTTCAAAAATCATCACCTAGCTGAGTAGCTCAGTAGGTTAGCACGCCGACTGCTGAAGTGTAGATCGCGAGTTCGGGTTCAGCAGGGGTTTTGAATTTTTTTTCGCATTGGTTTCTATCAAAACTGCATTTTTTGACTAAATAAAGTAAATATGAAAGTTTTAAGTTTTAATATATTGTTGTACATATCCTCCACTTTTCATCCATATAAAATTTCTATGGTGTAGCACACCTCCTTAACAACGTCTAGAATTTAATTTGTTTCAATCCATCATTCCTTAGCTATCATTACATGATGTGTAACATATGATATGTGAAAGATCCTACCACTTTTTTGTATGGCACATCACGATGTGGCAGAATTGTCACTAGACAGCAGATACATACAATTATAAACTATTTTCCTCTGAATCAAGAGAACTGTATATGCTGTGTTGGAACACCTTAATTACATGTATTCTTTGACTTCCAGACAAAAAATTTATCTTTCACCCTAATTTGCGGAAGACAATTTTCTGACCACTTTGATTAGAATTACATCCTTTGATCTGCAAAGACTGATTCAACACGAGATCAAATTCATACAAAAGCTGGATCTAATTTTAATTAGACTGTTTTCTTAATATCTCCTTTATTACCACTCCTTAGACAACCTGCCTGTGAACCCATCAGAGACGCACCCTTCAATACTGACCGTCGTGATGTAAGCATCGAGTGACCAACAATTACTACCATATTTCTGATCAGGTATAATTATTGTCACATTAGCTGTTAGATCTACCTGCCTACTGTGATGCTGTATCAAGATTCACCTCTAAAGTAGTCACCTGAGTACAGTAAGCAGATTGTATATTTCACTCACACCTTCAGGTGTACTCTCTCAGTGGTCCTTGCTCACCTGTCAGTGGTCTTGCATACCTTTTACCATGTTATTATAAAATTCACAATCATGGCTATAGGGATGGGAATATTGGTCACTTTTATAAGCATGGTCACCAGCGGGGGATGATCATTTTGTGATATAGGTTACAGGCAGGGGGGATCACTTCATAATCATAGCTATGGGTGGGGGATGACCAGGGGTGGGGAATTTAATCATTTTAAAATCAAGGCTCTGGGCGAGGGCTGGTCACTTTAAAGCAGATTATATTGGTTCCTTAGATGATTTAGCTCATTGGAGACAATTGCAGCCATACTGGAATACTGGTACTAATCTAACAAAACTAAATCATTAAAGATGACTCAAGGTTTAAACACATCTAACAGTTGTTCTTACTGACAACGAGGGCTCTTTTTTAAATAAAAGTAATTTTTTAAACACTATAATTACATACAAAAAACAGGAAAACTTTTTATCAGGGCACCATCTCGGCTGATGGCGTAAATGGCAGTGACTCCCACATCAAAGCTGCAACCTATCAACTGAAAGAAGTCGGGAAAAACACCTACCCTTTTAGATTTATTGCATCTCTCTTCATAAAGACAAGCTATTACAGGCCTTTGCTATTATCACATATATCAATGTCTGCACTGGTTAATTCCTTTATTACGTAAAGTAAACATTCCTTCTTATTTTGATATTCTTGCAGTCTTGCACTGAAATTGAAGAAACACGAAAACAATGCATATGGACACCACAAAATCGTATTCAATAGACATATCTTTGTTAATAGCATTCTTACAAATATGGAACTATATTTTCTATTATCGTGTCTAAGGGGGAAAAGATCACTAATCCTATTACAGAGAATGCCACATTCACAGAGATTGATGAGTCCTACATCAAACCACAACTCCAGCTCAAACAGAAAGTAACAGACCTATTAAATATCCAGAGTTACAGATCTATTAAATATCCAGAGTTACAGATCTATTAAATATCCAGAGTTACAGATCTATTAAATATCCAGAGTAACAGATCTATTAAATATCCAGAGTAACAGACCTATTAAATATCCAGAGTTACAGACCTATTAAAGGATCCACACACACAGTTACAGATCTATTAAAGGATCCACACACACAGTTACAGATCTATTAAAGGATCCACACACAGGGTTACAGATCTATTAAATGATCCACACACACATAGTTACAGATCTATTAAAGGATACACACACACAGAGTTACAGATCTATTAAAGGATCCACACACATAGTTACAGATCTATTAAAGGATACACACACACAGAGTTACACATTTATTAAAGGATCCACACACATACAGTTACAGATCTATTAAAGGATCCACACACAGTTACAGATCTATTAAAGGATCCACACACACACAGTTACAGATCTATTAAATGATCCACACACACAGAGTTACAGATCTATTAAATGATCCACACACACAGAGTTACAGATCTATTAAAGGATCCACACACAGAGTTACAGATCTATTAAAGGATCCACACACATAGTTACAGATCTATTAAATGATCCACACACACAGTTACAGATCTATTAAAGGATCCACACACACAGTTACACATCTATTAAAGGATCCACACACACAGTTACAGATCTATTAAAGGATCCACACACACAGTTACACATCTATTAAATGATCCACACACACAGAGTTACAGATCTATTAAATGATCCACACACAGAGTTACAGATCTATTAAAGGATCCACACACATAGTTACAGATCTATTAAATGATCCACACACACAGTTACAGATCTATTAAAGGATCCACACACACAGTTACACATCTATTAAAGGATACACACACACAGTTACAGATCTATTAAAGGATCCACACACACAGAGTTACAGATCTATTAAATGATCCACACACACATAATTACAGATCTATTAAAGGATCCACACACACACAGTTACAGATCTATTAAAGGATCCACACACACAGTTACACATCTATTAAAGGATCCACACACACACAGAGTTACAGATCTATTAAAGGATCCACACACACAGTTACACATCTATTAAAGGATCCACACACATAGTTACAGATCTATTAAAGGATCCACACACACAGTTACAGATCTATTAAATGATCCACACACATAGTTACAGATCTATTAAATGATCCACACACACACAGTTACACATCTATTAAAGGATCCACACACACAGTTACACATCTATTAAAGGATCCACACACACAGTTACACATCTATTAAAGGATCCACACACAAAGTTACACATCTATTAAAGGATCCACACACACTGTTACACATCTATTAAAGGATCCACACATACAGAGTTACAGATCTATTAAAGGATCCACACACACAGTTACACATCTATTAAATGATCCACACACACAGTTACAGATCTATTAAAGGATCCACACACAGGGTTACAGATCTATTAAAGGATCCACACACACACAGTTACAGATCTATTAAAGGATCCACACACACACAGTTACACATCTATTAAATGATCCACACACACACAGTTACACATCTATTAAAGGATCCACACACACAGAGTTACACATCTATTAAAGGATCCACACACACAGTTACAGATCTATTAAAGGATCCACACACAGTTACACATCTATTAAAGGATCCACACACACAGTTACAGATCTATTAAAGGATCCACACACACAGTTACAGATCTATTAAATGATCCACACAGAGTTACAGATCTATTAAAGGATCCACACACACAGTTACAGATCTATTAAAGGATCCTCACACAGAGTTACACATCTATTAAAGGATCCACACACACAGTTACAGATCTATTAAAGGATCCTCACACAGAGTTACACATCTATTAAAGGATACACACACACAGTTACAGATCTATTAAAGGATCCACACACACAGTTACAGATCTATTAAATGATCCACACACAGAGTTACAGATCTATTAAAGGATCCACACACAGGGTTACAGATCTATCAACATACACACAACCCAGACTTTTTTTCACCCCTGGTAGGACAACCTGCAGTGCAGGGCTGGCCAACGGTACCAAACATAGTATATAGGAGAGAGGAGAAAATCTGTGGCTAGTCAGGGATTCAAACCCGAGACCCCTGCATTATTAGTCAGGTGTTCTAACCACTGAGTTACCCAGTCCGATATCCAGAGTCCGTATAGCCCTAACTACTACATTCCTCCCTCCTTAAATTGTCTTCGCCCTTGAAGACACACACAACCCAGGTCCTTTTCGCCCCGAGTAGGACAATCTGCAGTGCAGGAGTGGTCAACGGCACCAACTGTAGTATATATAGGAAAGAGGAGAAAATCTTTGACTGGACTGGGAATTGAACCTGGGACCTTTGCATTACTAGTCAGGTGCTCTAACCACTGAGCTACCCTAGCAGATATCCATCCATATAGCCCAAATTACTACAGTACTATGAAGTAACTCAATGTAAATAAATTCACAAATGTTTCTAAGAATGAGTTATATTCAGCGGAGTGTATCTACTATCCGCAATCCTTGGATGATTTCACTATGCTTCACATCAAAGTGTGTGAGGTATGAGTGACACAAAGAGTTAATAGTGAGTATATTTAAGAAGTTGTGTCTTCAGCAGTATGTTTTTTAGAATGAGCTGTCTACTTGTAACACTTTTGTAATCCTGTGATACTACATGTACATTTCCACGAATGACAAAAATGAAAATGACACCAACTATTTTCCAAGTTTAAATGAAAAATATGGATAAGAATAGCAAGATTACAATGGGTTTTTTTTTTAAAAAACCTGTTCTTGATGCTTAGTTTGATTAAACACTATGTCAATCATGAAAGTGTTTCATTATCATTAAATTTGGAATCAATCGTTTTCGTACCCACTGGTTCGGAGGGACAGTAAAAATTCTCAATTGACCAGTAAAATTTTCTGAATCAGTTGATAGCCTAATTAAGTGACCAGTGAATGAAAATAATTATTTCTAGCCCTGCAGAGGTACCGAAGTTTAATTCCTATCAAAATCACTCTGTTAAAATAACTAATAATTCAATGTAGGTGTGTTAGTTGTGTCTGTGTTGTACTGTAGAATATCGTGTGTTCGTTGTGTCTGTGTTGTACTGTAGAATATCGTGTGTTAGTTGTGTCTGTGTTGTACTGTAGAATACCGTGTGTTAGTTGTGTCTGTGTTGTACTGTAGAATATCGTGTGTTAGTTGTGTCTGTGTTGTACTGTAGAATATCGTGTGTTCGTTGTGTCTGTGTTGTACTGTAGAATACCGTGTGTTAGTTGTGTCTGTGTTGTACTGTAGAATATCAGAAGCTTGAGTACACAACGAAACAGTTAACATCAGACTGTGTAATCATTATCTGATGTTGATCAGAAGCTAGGTAAACTACGCATTACACACTCATCAGCTGTACTCAGTGTCCTATGTCATTCCATATATAACTGACATTACTTTTAATTTGATTAGTCTCCTTTGTTATCTGTAATTTCTTAGTACATGAAAGGAGTGTTTTGATTCTGGACTCACTACAATTTAATTAATTACTATTTTGTTCACAACATGTCAGGCAATCATGTTTTGAGACAATAGGACCTGATAGGACTTTCAAGATATAGGACTTTAAAATCTAGAAAATCTAACATTTGAATTTAAAAAGTTGAATTTGGATGGCGCACTGATTGCAAATTTCAAAATCTAAGACTTAAATGTTTTACGTCTATTCTGTGCGTGTCTGATTTAATATCACCATATTCTTCTAATGTTTGGTCTAGAAAATTATTTCTGAATTCTATCAGTCTGCATGATGATTGTGAAGGTCACAGCACACAATTACTGCAAGGTCAGAGGCTTTTACTAGTGACTTTTTACTTTGTGTAAAAAATGAGCTTCTACTGTTTGTCCAGTACAAAAAATGTTTCAAGTCACTTTGACCTTTGTAAATTGACCTTCACCCCAGGTTTAGACAGACTGTCTGGTCACACACAACATTTGGGGGAGAGGGCTTAAAGCGTATCAGAACTCGTGCTCAACCCCATTATGAAATAAGTTATGTTCAAATTCAAACCAGCCTTTGTGTAAAGCGTCTCTACAATACAGAGCTGTGGTCTATATAAGCCAAGCCAATACGAGTTTTAGCCTGCCCCATACATTAATTACCTTACGCCTTGTAGCTAATTCATCCTCACAAATGCTCTCTTGTACAATATACAACATAGTGTAAAAACAATTTTAAAGCTGAAATGCCAACTGAACTTGTATTTCTCCGAGAGGAAGCTTATAACTAAATTTCGAGGCAATATCTGTATCCATAAAGGGAAAAAAAAGACCAAAAAACTGTTTGACCTACTTTTTCCCATAAAGTAGGTCACTGTACACCAATCCAGCTGAAATGCAATCTGAAGTTGCATTCCTCCAAGAAGAAGCTCGTGACTAAATTTCAGGGCAATATCTGTATCCATAATGACAAAAAGTCAGGAAAACTGTTTGATCCACTTTTAGCCCTAAAGTAGGTCATGGTGCACCAATCCTGCTAAAATGCAAACTCACTCTTTCACTTGAGGGAGAAGGGCCTCCGTGGCCAAGTGGTTAGAGCATCGTGCTCAAAATCACAAGGCCTCTCACCTCTGCTCGGCGGGGGTTCAAATCCCGCTCGCGCCGGTAAGTGAGAAAGTTTTCCAGTTTACTTTCGGAAGGTCGGTGGCCTCTTCCCAGGTAAATTGTATCTGGGTTCTCTCTTCCACCAATAAAAACTGGGCATCACCAGATAACTGAAAAATTGTCGAGTGTGGCGGAAAACATCAATCAATCAATCAATTTTGAGGGAGAAATTGTGACCAAATTTCAAAGTTGTAAATGCATCTGTTACGGGGGAAAAGTCTGGAAAACATTACCTCTGTAAGACACATGGACAGCATCATAACATAATATGTCCCGTCTAATGATGGGTGTATAAAAATTCTGTCTAACCTGCACAATGATAAAACTTGCTATTCAACATAACAGAATCCTCATTGGTCTAAATTTGTGTCACTAATTCACCTACAGCTGGTCACATCTCAATGCAGAGTGTAAGACATATAACAAAAAACTTTTTCTCTATGGTTAACAAAAGTAGGTCAAGGGGAAACAAAATAAATAATTTAGCCCTCATTATTATTATCAAATTCATAACCATGCAACTTTAAATTATAGATTTACTGTAGATTTAATTCCTGGTTTTTCAGCATTGACAACAAAGTTGAACAAACTGATGACAATATTATAAAGAATGACTGTGTTCGATTGAGAATTCTTGCCTGAAAAATTAGGTTAGACAGTGATTTATTCTATTTGCAAACAAATGGCATCACTTTCAAATCTAAGGGATCTGTTTGCTAGCTGATGACACGCTGCATGGAATTGATCAAACCTTATCAATAAAACATCTGTCTAAAAAGGATTTGTCAAATTTACATTCATTACACAGTAATTTAACAGAGAGATCTGGTGACACTGCAGGGACAAGGTGTCAGGGGCCACACCTCAGTCCCATTCCAGCCCTTATAATATTACAAAACACATGATCAGATAAACAGGTGATTACATAAACAAGAGGCCGATGGGCCACATCGCTCACCTGAGTTACCTTGCCCCTTATCTGAAGACTCCATATATATTTGCATGTAAAACCTTAGTCCCTATTATGGCCCCAATCTACCCCTGGAGGCCATGATTTTTACAAACTTGAATCTGCACTATGTCTGAGAGCTTTCATGTAAATGGCCCAATGGTTCTTGAGAAGAAGATTCTTAACGATTTTCTCTACATATTTCTATGTAAAACTTTGATTCCCTATTGTGGCCTCAACCTATCCACAGAGGCCGTGATTTGAAAAACTTGAATCTGCACTATGTCAGGAAGATTTTATGTAAATCTCAGCTCTTCTGGCTCAGTGGTTCTTGAGAAGATTTTTAAAGCTTTTCCCTATATATTGCTATGAGTATGTAGAACTTTGATCCCCTATTGTGGTCCCAACCTACCCCCGGGGGCCATGATTTGAACAAACTTAAATCTGCACTATGTTAGAATGCTTTTATGTAAATGTCAGCTCCTCTGGCTCAGTGGTTCTTAAGAAGAAAAATTTTAAATGACCCTATCCTAATTTTGCATTTTTGTGATTATCTCCCCTTTGAAGGGAGCATGGCTCTTCATTTGAACAAACATGAAAGCCCTTCACCCAAGGATGCTTTTGGCTAAGTTTGGTTGAAATTGACTCTCACAGTGGTTCTGGAGAAAAAAATAAAAATGTGAAAAGTTTACGACAACAACGAAAGACAATGGACAAATTTTGATCAGAAAAGCTCACTTGAGCCTTTGGCTCAGGTGAGCTAAAAACCAGTCAGACAATAGGCGATTTGATAAAATACCCGAAGTCAAACAAGGTGATGCAATCATTCTCTACTTAAATCCCTTCATTTATCTTCACATTTTTTCCCCCAAAATGATGCTAATTCCCTCTAAATCGCCATGGAAACATTGTGTTCACCTTCAACTGGATTGTAGCTGTCAGTTTTATGTGAAATCTGAGGAGTATATACTCTGTCAACTAATGTGAACATGGTGAATCAAATAATTACATTATATACAATAAAATACTGAGCAGTCACATTAGACCATTTGTCTATTTATGCATACATGATTTAGCTAGGGAAATTA
This sequence comes from Ostrea edulis, assembly GCF_947568905.1. Taxonomy (NCBI): domain Eukaryota; kingdom Metazoa; phylum Mollusca; class Bivalvia; order Ostreida; family Ostreidae; genus Ostrea; species Ostrea edulis. Next base: position 80,016,744 of record NC_079165.1, on the reverse strand, counting down.
CAATGTAATACAAATGCACAATATCCTCTTTCCACAGCAGTAGGTTTAGTTAGATAATCAGACAAAAGTCTGCACTAAGTTTAGGAGATATTTTAAAACGTTTTCCTCAATTTCAATAGTTTTTCATTTATTAAGTGATGGCCCATTTCACAGGTGCCACTGTGAGTCGCAACGAACAGCCCAATGCCACAATGATATGTTTCAGCCACAGTGAACTGCAGCAGCAGCCACAATGAAATGATAACAGCATAATGAAGTGCCTAATGTCAAAATGAACTGCCTCAGTCACATCAGAATTCCTTATTAATTAATCTGCTTCAGCCACAGTGAGCTATCGCAGAGCAACGGGAACACAGTGTGTGAACCATTCTCAATATTTACCATTATATATTTACATTCACCCAATCTTTTCTCTTCAGTTTCTTTCGAAATTAACATTGCTTTTATCATAGACAATGAAGGCATGTTTGTTGCATGTCTAGTTTGATCTAGTTTGATTCTGTTTTTAGTACTTAACCACCTGCCTGTGCAATCATTACCAATTATGGAGCATCATCAAAATCAAAGGGTGCATTGGCTGTTCCCTTTTTAGTAAGGAAATGGTCAACAATATGACATTTCAGAACTTAAATCTAGTTTATATATTCTTTTAAATACATAAAAATATAAATATAAACAATAAAATGTCTTTCTGTGCTGTTTTATCCAGTGATGAAAGGAGAAATCATTGCAGATAATTTTTTCATAATTTGCTTGTGCATGTTATGAATTTTTTCTGCAATACTAAACTATACCTTCATCACCCGATAAAACAACAAAAAAAAGCATTTTATTGTTTAAATAATCCTAACCACATCCAGGGTGTGGGCTCATTTAACCAGAATATCCATTCTCTTTAATGTGAAAACATTAGCACATCATTAGCAACATTATTTGGGATGCAAGAAAGTTGGAAAAAACATATCAAGTCTGCTTACACATCCTTGAACTCTAGCTAACAAATATACCTGATAAAACTGAAATGATGAAATACATCGATGTTGAAATTTCTTTGCTTAGGTTATTTATACCAATGATTGCAAATAAATAACAGCTTATTAATTGGAGTTAAAAGTTGATGTTTACATTACTAATGTTGATTCAATATACATCAGCCAGAAATTGTTATAGTACCTGGCCAGAAGTGAGTCATCATTTCATTTTTCCCTGTATATTTCATTGTATAAAAACATTGTAATTTTTCTAAAATGTAGAATTGTTTACAGTTTCTTCACGTAATTTAAAAATAATTTATATGCTGGTGTTGCAGTGAGTACATGTCAAATGTGAAATTGAAATTTTATGGTGCAAATTTTCCAAAAAAAAATTAAAGTATTTTAAAGTTAGAATTTTGCCTTAAATTGATGAGTTCATAATTTATTCTCCATGATCAATATATCACAATTTGCTTATAGTATCTTAGGAAAAGAAAATTTAAACAATTTTGCGTAAAGAGAAAAAAATTAAGGAAATTGGACTAAATTGACCTTTTTCACAAAAATGGTTTTCCAATTAAATAAATTAGTAATAAAAATTAAGGTAACTCATCACACTGCTCATTAAAACATCTCTTATGAAGTATGATTTCACCATTGAAAAAGTTACACAAGGACTCAGGTATTTTATATGAATTTTTTGTGATTTATCCCAGAATAATAAAAAAGGGTATTTTGTTTGCAAACAAGATATTCTAGAGTTCCAATTTCACTGTGATTTGATGCATAATATGAATATCTAAGAAAGCATGCCTAAACGACTCAGATAGACGTTCTAAATTTTAAAATAAAAAAATATTTATGAAAATTGAAAACATTATTTGCTAATAATTTTTTAATCTATGGATAAAATCTTCAAAAAAAATTGTCAATTGGAAATACAAGAAATATATTTTTAAAAAAGATTGAAATGAAATGGTCAAAATTCAGAAACATGATTTTTCCAATCTGAACCAAGCTTGATTGGAATTATAAAAACAAGAGGCCCATGGGCCACATCGCTCACCTGATTCACCTTGGCCCATATTTAAAGATTTTCCCTACATATTCGCATATAAAACTTTGACCCCTATATTGTGGCCCCAACCTACATCCAGGGGGGTGGGGGGGGGGGGGGGGGTGGGGGGGGGCATGATACTAACAAACTTGAATCTGCACAATGTCAGGAAGCTTTCATGTAAATTTGTACTTTTCTAGCCCAGTGGTTCATGAGAAGAAGATTTTAAAAGATTTTCCCTAGTTATTCTCATGTGAAACTTTGATTTCTTATTGTGGCCCCAACATACCCATGGAAGCCATGATTTGAACAAACTTGAATTTGCACTATGTCAGGAAGCTTTCATGTAAATCTCAGCTCTTCTGGCCCAGTGGTTCTTGAAAAGAAGATTTTTAAAGATTTTCCCTATTTTAATTTATTCCCGTGTGAAACTTTGATCCCCTATTGTGGCTCCAACCTACCCCCAGGGGCCATGATTTGAACAAACTTGAATCTGCATTATGTCAGGAAGCTTTCATGTAAATCTCAGCTCTTCTGGCCCAGTGGTTCTTTTAAGACTTTCTATCTATTCCCATGTAAAACTTTGATCCCCTATTGTGGCCCCAACCTACCCGGGAGGGGGGGGGGGGGGGGGGGGGGCATGATTTGAACAAACTTGAATCTGCACCTGTCAAGAAGCTTTCATGTAAATTTCAGCTCCTCTGGCTCAGTGGTTCTTCAGAAGATTTTTAAATGACGTATCCCACCGTATTTTTGTGATCATCTCCCCTTTGAAAGGGGCATGGCCCTTCATTCAAACAAACTTGAAAGCCCTTCACCCAAGGATGCTAGTGGCTAAGTTTGGTTGGAATTGGCCCAGTGGTTCTGGAGAAGAAGTCGAAAATGTGAAAAGTTTACAGACGGACGGACAACAGGCTATCAGAAAAGCTCACTTGAGCTTTCAGCCACAAAGGTTTCAATACGGAAGTTTCGAGTTCCCCAAGAGTTATTTCCCTTTGTCGAACTCTTCCGTAAATTATGACGTAAAATATGATGACAGTGGGTACATTTGTTAATTACTATCGTTGCATTATTTCTTAAAAGATGATATCCAGAGTTTCTGAGACCATCCTATCTCAGGGAAAAGGCAACTTTAGTGAGTTTATGAGTATTGGATAACAAAATGGTTCCAACAAATATTGTTAATTGCCATCTTTCTTTGATAAAAGCGTCACTCATGTAGAAGAGGAAACGAATAATGATTCAATAGCCAATTTGATGATCTTATTCAAACAAATTATGCTTGATATGGCCAGAATTTGTATACAAGTGATTGATATAAACAAAAGTTACGCTTTTATTACATTAATCGTACGTAATCGTTATGTACAATGCCAGTCTACGATATAATGTATACATTGTGTACCCACCATACGTCATAAAATGCGAAAGAGTTTGACAAAGGGAAATAACTTTTGGGTAACTCGGAACTTGCGTATTGTGACACCTTAAAAGAAAAACCCAAAACATATCAAACAAAAAAGTTCCAGGACATATATTTCATGAAAACCAAAAAAAACAAGACATACACATCAATAAAAAAAGAGTTGGATTAGATGTTTACGGCCATTAGATCAGCATTAATGGCTGCAAATAACATTCTCCTTAAATTTTTGCCCCCTAATAACAAGTGAGATGAATTACTTCCTAAATATTCGAACCTAATAATAAATATGAAGATAGTTATTCCCTTCACCCAAAGACACTCTATATCAAATTTCAGATTCATTAGTTTCAGAGGAAAAGTTCGAAATATTCACAAGTTCAAAAAACAATGAACAGCAAATGCCCAGGGACAGATGACAATACAATGTAGGTCATCCAAGAGACTCATACAACCTAGAAATCCATTGGGGAGACCGCTGCGGTGGTCTAGAGGTAAAGCGTTCGCCCCACACGCGGATGCTCGGGTTTCGAATCCCAGCTGTGACATAAGTCGTTAAAACAGGTAGTGACAGTTCCATCGCCAAACACTCTGCATCAGGTGCAAATGTCACGGGTCCTCGGAGATGACCTAAAACGAATGTCCTGTGTCACAGTGGGTGTGGCATGCTAAAGAACCCTCACAGCTCAATGGCCGTAAGCACCGAGCATAAGCCTAAATTTGAAGCCCTTCACCGGTATTAGTGACGTCTTCATATGATCAAGTGAAAAATTCTTGAGAGGGACATAAAACAATATACAATCTTGAGAGGGACATTAAACAAGATACAATTAATCAACCAACGGAGATACCAGAAAGGATGCAAACATGGTCCTCTGAATTTCAAACAGGTGCTCAATGATGATCTATCTGGAAATGCTAGGAAAGGTATTTCTAAATTGATTGATTGATTTTATATTATTTAACGTCCAACTCCAGTATGTTTCACTCATTTGGAGACATCACCACTGCCAGTGAAGGGCTGCAAAATTTAGGCCTATGCTTTGCGTTTACGTACAGCCTTTGAGCAGGGAGAGATCTTTATCGTGACACACCTGATGTGACAATGGGACCTCATTTAGTCGCCTCTTACAACAAGCAAGAGGTACTGAGGACCTATTCTAACCCGGATCCCTACAGGATTACAAGGAATGAGTTTTTGTGCATTTTTATAATTTCAAAGATTGATTGTATATAGTTTAACGTCCCTCCCGAGAATTTGAGATTACTATTACCGATTAAGGGCTGCAAAATTTAGGTCTATGCTTGGTGCTTACGACCTTTGAACAGGGAGTGATCTTTATCGTGTCACACCTGCTGTGAGACGGGACCTCGGTTTTTTCTGTCTCATCCTAGGGACGACCTCATTTAGTTGCCTCTTACGACAAGCAAGGGGTACCTGAGGACTTATTCTAATATTTCTAAATGTGGCTTGATATATTGACTGACATGTAAATGTAAGAGATATAAAACAGGTAATCATGAATTCATTGAAAGGTCAAGGTCATTAAAAGACAGTGCAGTCCATTAAATTCTCTAAAATGCAGTGCATGCACTAAATTTTAATCAAGTATAGTTGAGAGCTAATCCAGTTGTACATTCCTTTCATTTCTATCCTTTCCATAAAATCCAAAATGATGGAATTTCTGTATTCATTGTGATGACATGAGACATCCCTTGGGTGTGACTAATTAGGAAACATCATAGGTGAACAAATTAGCAGTTTGACCACATGGTGAGCCTGTATCAGAAATGTTGACACATCCTATCAGGTAACAAAATACTAACAAGTACTTTCACCTGAAATCTGTACCCCTAAACAAACACTTGACTGGATAAAGCAGTAAATTTTGATTAGGACAGAGAAAGGCAGTCATGACTGTAAATACACATTCAGAGTGCATGTCCTTTTATGTGACCCTTATAATCATCAAGATGTGTGCCGTTGTAATATATTTGTATACAGTTACTTCAATCAAAAATTTTCTTACAGGATTTCAAAATTAATATCAAACAGTTTATGAACTTTAAATTCCAAAGATTCAAAGAGCTGATTTTGAATTACTTTGTAAATAAGAGAGTATCTGTCAAGCAACTGTGGCACCCATCAAATTTTGGGAATTTTGAATCGGGGTTTTCAAACCCAAAGAAGCTTCTTTATATACCTATATGAAAGACGTTAAAGTACACCTGTTACCAAGATGAAAGACATTTCTCACCTCTTGTAATGATCAATGAAGAATCAAGTGCCCCTTGATACAGTTATATACACACATTGAGCAAGCACCTGCTAAAGGTTTAAAACAAGCAGAATAGGTTCCAGTCAGAGCACAATAATATACTCATCACTGTACAAAACACACATAGAAATACTTTCAGCAATTACATGTATATCGTCTTCAATATTTTTGTATTTTATATATAACCACTGTAGACCAGAGTTCAGTGCATATGCTTGATGATATTTTTCAGTCCTAAGAATTGAATTTGTTCTGACACCGAGGATCAATTATGAAACTGCATTGTCTCAAACCATTTAATTTCACATAAAGTGACAGCCATAAAACATTTTACCATTTTACCACCAGCATTCACATCCAGGGACACAGATATGATAAGAGAAATGAAAACATATCATAAGCCAATTGCACACCCAATCAGTTCTTCTCAATTTGTAGAAGAAAGTAATTAAGTTCAACATCAAACAACATCAATAAAGAGGTTTCACTTATCATATTCATGCAATTGTTTTTTCCAGCCATTCAATTTTTCAAATTAAACATTGTAAATTTTCACAGGTTACAAATGTGTTTAAAAGAACTCACCATTATACATAAATATCATGTTAGAGGTAGCAACAGTGCACAATATCTCCTCTATTGGTGTTAACAACCCGATACCACTACTGGTTCACAGCTGACTATAAACTGACCCTCTGTGTCATCAGTTGCTAACCCACAGAACATAATGACTGGCTCTGTTGAAATAGTGAACTCAGGTAAAGAGATACCTGTAATGGTTCTATCTCTTCAAATTGTTACAAGTAAGATGTCTGTGTGTCTACAGATTGTTACAGATAAGATGTCTGTGTGTCTACAGATTGTTACAGATAAGATATCTGTGTGTCTACAGATTGTTACAGATAAGATATCTGTCTCTACAGATTGTTACAGGTAAGATATATGTCTCTACAGATTGTTACAGGTAAGATGTCTGTCTCTACAGATTGTTACAGATAAGATATCTGTGTGTCTACAGATTGTTACAGGTAAGATGTTTGTCTCTACAGATTGTTACAGATAAGATATCTGTCTCTACAGATTGTTACAGGTCAGATATCTGTCTCTACAGATTGTTACAGGTAAGATGTCTGTCTCTACAGATTGTTACAGATAAGATGTTTGTCTCTACAGATTGTTACAGATAAGATATCTGTCTCTACAGATTGTTACAGGTAAGATGTTTGTGTGTCTACAGATTGTTACAGGTAAGATGTCTGTCTCTACAGATTGTTACAGGTAAGATGTTTGTGTGTCTACAGATTGTTACAGGTAAGATATCTGTCTCTACAGATTGTTACAGGTAAGATATCTGTCTCTACAGATTGTTACAGGTAAGATATCTGTCTCTACAGATTGTTACAGGTAAGATGTCTGTCTCTACAGATTGTTACAGATAAGATGTTTGTGTGTCTACAGATTGTTACAGGTAAGATATCTGTCTCTACAGATTGTTACAGGTAAGATATCTGTCTCTACAGATTGTTACAGGTCAGATATATGTCTCTACAGATTGTTACAGATAAGATATCTGTGTGTCTACAGATTATTACAGATAAGATGTCTGTCTCTACAGATTGTTACAGGTAAGATATCTGTCTCTACAGATTATTACAGATAAGATATCTGTGTGTCTACAGATTGTTACAGATAAGATGTCTAACTCTACAGATTGTTACAGGTAAGATATCTGTATGTCTCTACAGATTGTTACAGGTAAGATATCTGTCTCTACAGACTGTTACAGATAAGATATCTGTGTGTCTACAGATTGTTACAGGTAAGATGTTTGTCTCTACAGATTGTTACAGATAAGATGTCTGTATGTCTCTACAGATTGTTACAGGTAAGATATCTGTCTCTACAGATTGTTACAAGTAAGATGTTTGTGTCTCTACAGATTGTTACAGGTCAGATATCTGTCTCTACAGATTGTTACAGGTCAGATGTCTGTCTCTACAGATTGATACAGGTAAGATGTCTGTCTCTACAGATTGTTACAGATAAGATGTTTGTGTGTCTACAGATTGTTACAGGTAAGATATTTGTCTCTACAGATTGTTACAGGTAAGATATCTGTCTCTACAGATTGTTACAGGTAAGATATCTGTCTCTACAGATTGTTACAGGTCAGATATCTGTCTCTACAGATTGATACAGGTAAGATATCTGCCTCTACAGATTGTTACAGATAAGATATCTGTCTCTACAGATTGTTACAGGTAAGATATCTGTCTCTACAGATTGTTACAGGTCAGATATCTGTCTCTACAGATTGTTACAGGTAAGATATCTGTCTCTACAGATTGATACAGGTAAGATATCTGCCTCTACAGATTGTTACGGGTAAGATATCTGTCTCTACAGATTGTTACAGGTAAGATATCTCTCTACAGATTGTTACAGATAAGATGTCTGTCTCTACAGATTGTTACAGGTAAGATATCTGTCTCAACAGATTGTTACAGGTAAGATATCTGTCTCTACAGATTGTTACAGGTAAGATATCTGTCTCTACAGATTGTTACAGATAAGATATCTGTCTCTACAGATTGTTACAGGTAAGATGTTTGTCTCTACAAATTGTTAAAGGTAAGATATCTGTCTCTACAGATTGATACAGGTAAGAAGTCACCTGTACATGTATTGCATTGTCTCTACACATAAGCACAGAAAATACTCGTCCCCTACTGGATGACAAGGAATCTTACCTGTAGATTTTATCCCTAAAGAACCTGCAATGGCTGCTAATAAATAAGTAAGATGGCATTAGTTGCTCTTAGCTCTATGAACTTTGTCACTGTAAAACAAGAAACCTTGGACTGATAAGTTTTTCCTGGGTCTTTTGAAGTATTCTGATGCATCTCCTCAATCACGGCATGGGGGAAATACCCCCATCCATGTAATCATATTGATAGCTGCATGAGAGGCTGAGAAAAAGATGAAAGATTCTAACATTAATTCATCTCCAGTCAACAGACAGGAAGATGAAGGAGGGAACTAAACACCCTGCATCCAGTCGGAGTAATGACCAGAATTGGTCCATAATTGTTCCGTGATCATTACTGAATTGTTCCGCGATCATTATTGATACAATATTGCAGAAATAAGTGGGGAAATAATGACTTTTTGTTAATATTCTCAGTTAAGTTGATGAAAATTGAAAATCCCTTTCTGTGTGACAGGAGTCGTAAAACTGCCAGACACCAACCTTTAAACATAGTGTGCTTCAGAGACTGACATAACATATAGATACAGTGCTGGGTCCTGATACTATAGAAAATAGATTGACGTGATATTTACAACCTCACTAGGAAATTTACGAGGTTGTCAGTTCATTCATTACCTTGAGCTATGAATACCTCCTAACCATGCTAAGAGAAGAATTAAATTATTTCATAGCATGCAAATGTTAATGAAAAACATGCATTCATAATTTAAACCTTTGACAATCTGCTGACAATTTACCTGTTCGTGTTAAATTTCCAAACACAGACCCACAGTAAACACCTGTTCACTTCTATTTGACTTCCCAAGATTTCCTTGATCAACAAAAGTCTTTTCCTTTATCTTTGTGTGTAATTTCCCTGTCTCATTACATGAAGACCTATAATAAAATGATAAAACTATTTTGGGTTAAATATCCACTTGGCCCTGCAGAATTGCACTTAGACTAAATAACACTTCAGAGTGGTTGGTTTTTGATCCAGAAACTGGTTGCTGAGTAATGATGCAGAGTTCTGATTTTTAATAGGACCAAAAACGTTGGTGTGAGAAATCATTGCAAATTGAGGCATTTTTTTTTAAAAAACTAAATTAAGGTGAATTTCCTGGCACTTGATGAATATAAAAAATTGAAATGCTTCTAATGACAGGCATTTGCAAACAGAACTTTTATTTATGAATAATTATACAGCCAACATGGGCATCCCCTCGACACAACATGATTTTATTCAATGACCATTCTCAAATGTGAGCAAAATTTGTAACATTCCTCGACTTTTGAACATTAATAGGTTTCTGCTCCCTCCCATATGTAATGAATGTAGCAAATAAGATAATGAAAAAGAATATTGTTTCTGTTGTCAATAAGGGGTGATGTCTGAATGTCAGATAAAAATCTAAATTCTAAATGGGGGAAGGGTCATAAAAAATTAACTTTGTAATGTACATTCTAAAGACCACATGCACACTTTTATTTCTGAATAAACAGTGGAGTCGTATAATTACTTGATTTGGATCAACATTAATTCATCACAGTAAAACATAGTTACAGTTAACATGTTTATAATGAATTCACACTTACAGCGAAGTGATTTTCATTCCCTCTAGTTTTAAAACATATTATAAACATACTGAACATAAACAATTATATTTATAACGAATCAAAATTGTTCGTACTCAGCACTTCACTATAAGCATGTTTTAGTTTTATGGGGATGGGTTGAAGTGGAGGGGGGGGGGTTGTCTTAATGAAAACTTTGTGAAATTTGTTTATTGTCAGCCATTAAAGTTTTGATCTTACCCCCAACTTTTTGCTGTATTCAAATACTAAGTGTGACCTGTCTTTTGACAGGTTCTCACTTTGCAACTGGGAGCATCTGCTTCTATTCCTGATCCTAGCATAGCATCAAAATGTTTAACACAGGTAATGATTGTTCCTTTGCCAGGCTTCATAAATTAGAAGTACGAGTCAAAGGTCTTTCAGAAAAGACCTTAAAAATGGAGGTCCCATTTCACAGTAGTCATTGGCAGGATAAAGAACCCTCACTGGTGTGGCTCTGAGCTCCATGCATACACGATCAAAATTTGTGGCACTGTACCTCAAGCTAAATTCTCGAATGAGACATTAAACATAAACTAAAACAACCTGTCATCTGTGTTGCAAGTATGAGAGAAAAAATCTACAGTACTTTTGGTGTTTAACAACACTAAATTTCATATCATCAATGTCTGTGACTTTCACCTTGTGACCTTCACTTTATGACCTTCTGGCCTAGAAATCTATTGGGATCTATCTCTCCCTTTCTACTGCGTGTATCTCATAAGCAAGTATAAGACAACAAAATAGAGTTGTACTAATTATTTGTGTCCAGAACATTTTTTATGCCTCTAGAATCGAAGATTTGGCCTTACCGCCTGTCTGTGGAACAAGAGGCCCATGGGCCACAATGCTCACCTGACTTACCTTGGCCCATATCTGAAGACTTTCCATATATATTTGCATGTAAAACCTTAATCTGTATTGTGGCCCCAACCTACCCCTGGAGGCCATGATATTTACAAACTTGAATCTGCACTATGTCAGGAAGCTTTCATGTAAATCTCAGCTCCTCTGGCCCATTGGTTCTTAAGAGGATGATTTTAAAAGGTTTTTTCTATTTATTCCCAATTTCCCATGTAAAACTTTGATCCCCTATTGTGGCCCCAAACTACTCCTGGGGGCCATGATTTGAATAAACTTGAATCTGCACTATGTCAGGAAGCTTTCATGTAAATCCCAGCTCTTATGGCTCATTGGTTCTTGAGAAGAAGATTTTTAAAGATTTTCCTTTTATATTTCTATGTAAAACTTTGATCCCCTATTGTGGCCCCAACCTACCCCTGGGGGGCCATGATTTGAACAAACTTGAATCTGCACTATGTCAGGAAGTTTTCATGTAAATCTCAGCTCTTCTGGCTCATTGGTGCTTGAGAAGTTTGAAGAGGATTTTTAAATGACCCCCACCCTATTTTTGCATTTTTGTGATTATCTCCCCTTTGAAGGGGGCATGACCCTTCATTTGAACAAACTTGAAAGCCCTTTACCCAAGGATGCTTTTGGCCAAGTTTGGTTATAATTGGCCCAGTGGTTCTTGAGAAGAAGTCAAAAATGTGAAAAGTTTACAACGACGCCGACGACGACAGACAACGGACAAATTTTGATCAGAAAAGCTCACTTCAGCCTTCGGCTCAGGTGAGCTAAAAAACTATAACCTTGGTATTATCTTTTACACCATAGGAGGTATACTTTTCATATTTGGTACATAAAAATATTCCTTGTGGCAAGAACTTTCCATTGACACCAAAATCTTTGACCTGGTGACCTAGGTAATATTGACCTTTGACCTACTTTGAGAAAATTCAAATATAAGCCATATCTTTCAAATAGTAAGAGGTACTGCATTTTTATTTAGCATGTGAGAAGACCTTTCCAACGATACAATATTTGTTGACTTTATGACCTTGACCTTATTAATTTCGTTAATCTCCCAGACGTTGACATATGACTGTGGTAGTTACTCTATATACCGGTAATATGCACAAAAGGAAAGTGCTTTTCAGTCAGAACATTGTAAAAAAAAAAATCATTTTCAAACATTTTTGGAAATAAAAGTGAATTCAGCAGTTACAGAAAACTTCCTCGTCATCAGTGACGAGCGCATTATGGGATTCACTCATATAAAGCATATTTCCAGTTCTAACATCCAGGACAAACAAACAATTAAGCACTATTTTCACACCCCAAAATGGCTTTTTCTTCCCATATCTGCTGTATTAGAGGCAAGCTTGAGACAAAATCTTACGATTGATACACTCTGTATGGTGTCCATAACATTTATAGTTCATTACGGTACCTTGACCTTTGACTTTTTGACCCAGAAAAAACCAACAGAATTTGTTCTCTTCCTGATATCTCTGTAACAAGTATAAGACAGAAAACTGGAATGGCACACTTCATCAGGAGTCCAAAGCATCATTACATTCAATAATTAACTGTGACCTTAAATTCACTTATGATTTTATTATCCAAAAATCAATAGAAATCTCCACCCACTTTTTATCACTGTAGTTAGTACGAGACCAATATCTATATAAGAACTCCCTCTATGTTGTCCACAATATTTTCAATGACGAACACATACACATACATATGGACAAGTTACCATAGACCCCGGCAACTTTGTTGCTATGGGATAATGAAACATTATTAATCATCTCAAATTACAAGTTCCATCAATCTTACTCAGTTTATGTGAATATAAACGAATTGCGTCAACATAGTACTAATATTGATTAGATCCATATAATCATGTTAGTGGCTTATAAACCCGCTTTCTCTCACAGATTTTCACTTCAGCAATGCTATAAATGCTACTGTAATATGTGAAAAACTCAAGCAAAAGTTTGGAAACCTGTTGCAACAATGAAACATACTGTACATATTTATATAATCCATGCACTTCATCGGTAGAAGTTATAGATGCAATGTATTGTACACATTTACGAAATTAATGCATTTCATCAGTAGCAATTGAAAATGAAACTTAGCATAATGTACACATTTATTTAATCCATGCATTTCATCATCATAAATATACTATTTCAAAATGCATTAATAATGGTAATTTCTGTCTAATTTGTTTGGAATTAAAGTTTGGTTTTTGGTGCGAGTATAGTTTTGTGTTTCATACTCTCTTCTAATAAAGCTGTGGGCGACACACAGCAACTTAATGTATATACATACATGAATGCACATTTGCATCCCAAACAATGTTGTAAACACTTCACAAGGGTACAAGTATAGCTTTCAGTCTCGTTTTATACTGCAGTAGGGATGGTAGTGAGGGAAGAAATATGTCTATCAATTCCTGTGTCAAAAGGTCACAGTCAGTGATCTCTCATCTGAATTAAATAACTTCAGCAAGTCAAGTCATGGTGGACATATTGAAATATGGATTGCTCAAAAATCAAAAGCCAGAACTGCCATTTAAAATCAAAACTGTTACAATACTTCTGCAAGACCACGCGTGACTTTGGATGTAGCTGTTCATGGGAAAGAAGTCAATTTTGTGTCTCCACCAATCAAAATCTATGGTGGCCACTCTGACACCGAGATCGTTTCAAAAAGCAACACTTCTATAGGACCAGGGTCAGTAGGGGAATATTTCATGTCCGAGAATGCAATCTTTCTGGAGATGACTAGAACATCATTTGATGTCTATATATGCGATCTTTCTGGAGATGACTAGAACAACATTTGATGTCTATATATGTGATCTTTCTGGAGATGACTAGAACAACATTTAATGTCCGAGTATGCGATCTTTCTGGACATGACTAGAACATCATTTGTTTACAGATGCCACCAACAGACAGAGACCAGGTAATGATAATACTTTACACAGGCCCACAGACAGGCGAGCTAAAAACATTTCTGCCTCACTTTCAATATCTCTACTGTAGGGTAAATGACCACCTATCCATAAATTCAGGAATCAATTTGATTCTCAAGCATCACTTAACCTCTGTTACTTGCCATTAGAGTTCCGAGTAGCCTGATCATCTGTTTAGCTATTTACAGTCTTAAGCACCTCCAATGACCGGTTCAATCAACAGGAGAGAAGTCTGACCATTTAATGATTACGGCCCTGATGATGCCAAAAATCAGTCTCTCAATACGAAAGTAAATATTGCTTAATTTGGAATCAACACAATCATCCTAGCTATAACAGTGCAGCTCCTGCACCCTGAGGAAAGGGGAGGAATATTTGTGGTTTCAATTTACAATCTAATGGAGAGCTGCTGGCACTAGGAAATGATTACAACACCACGATTTCAGCTTTTCTAGGAATTCAGTTTGTATTGATCTTGATTGGACGGTGTGGTGTTCACGATTTGTGTCCTGTTAATACAATATTTGTTGAAGCCTGATAAATATGCTCGTCAACAGCTTGATGCTGGTCTTGACCCAATACTTTTCTTCGTCTAATTATAACCATGAAGTTTTGTTTCACTGGATCACGATTCCTGGATTTCTAGAGTAGCAGTGTGATAAAACGAAATATGTAACAGTATTTACAGGGATGAATTACTCGCACACCTTGTACTCTTGTCACGGTTGAGTTAAAAAATTACCACAGGTCACATCAGATGAGGCACCAATCCCTTATGACCTGGGAGGAGGAAGGGATCTATATGGTCAATTCTGGCTTAAGTTCAAGCTACTTTGACACACAAAGAGGGAAAAGAATAACAACAACAAAAACACCTATACTTCCGTCACCTTTCTGCTTTTACAATATGATCTCTACTTCAAATATTCGGGGGAACCCTGTGTAAACAGTACATGCAATGGTCTGTAAACATAACACTTATTTCATTCATAAAACAGCAACAGATATGTAAGAATTTCATACGGAGATATGTTTTATGTATCAATGTATCATTTCATTTCCAATGTGAACATCTGTGAAAAGTTCTATAAAAGAAACTGTAAAAATGCACACACAGGTGAGCCAAAGAACCTGCAGGAATTATAAAATGAAAAGGGTTATCTAACTAAGCAGGTGCTATATATCAAATACAGCACACCTCATTAGCTTCATGGAAATATGATACTAAGTTTTACCAGTTGCCATTATGATGGGAGAAGTATCATTATTTTGGAAATTCGACTCCATATCACAGTACCAGCTGTATTTTTCTGTACAGTGGGAAAACAGTCATCATCAATGTCCTTGTCATAAAACCTGAAAAAGGGTGGCTGTATGAATATCATTTAGAGATATATACATACATGTAGTATGAAAAAGTCTGTGTCGTTTCAGATGTCAATCAAATAATATCTTGTTGGAAAGGAAGAATTCTTAACTGTGACTACAAAGCCCTGAAATTTTATCACCTGATCACAAATTACACAACATCCATATTGTGTCCTGGTAATGTGAATCATGGCTGCATAAAATGAAAATTTGTCTAAATACAAAATGCAAAACACTTATTCCAAATAACTTCTTTTGAGATATATATATGCAACACACATACCACAGAAGTAACCAAGGCCCACAGGCCACAAAGCTCATACAGAGATAAAAGAATCAATTAATATCCTTCAAACCCCAATTGTGGATCCACTCTGGCTATACATGGTCGGTTGTTTTTTATGTCCTAGCTGTCAAAAAAACTTCACTCACACCGAGACATCACTAGACTGATTGATTGCTTTGCTGTTTTCCACCACACTCAACAATTTTTCAGTTATTTGGTGGCGCCCAGTTTTTTATTTTTCATTTCAACCCAGATACAATGTACCTGGGAAGAGACCACCGACCTTCTGAAAGTAAACTGGGAAACTTTCTCACTTACCGGCGCGAGCAGGATTCGAACCCACGCTGACCAGAGGTGAGAGGCCGTGTGATTTTGAGCGAGATGCTCTAACCACTCAGCCATGGAGGCCCTTCTAGATGTAAGTGAAGTAACACATATACAGACCAATGCTTAGTGCTCAGGGTCATAGTGAGAGTTCCTCAACACAAGACCTCAATTTTTAAGGTCATATCCAAGAGTCCCCTGGATCTTACTTCTAAATGCTGAGCATTTGGTAAAGAAACAAGAGGCCCATGGGCCACATCACTCACCTATAAAGTCAACTTGGCCCATATTTCAAGATTTTCCCTACATATTCACATGTAAAACTTAGATCCCTATTGTGGCCCCAACTTACCCCTGGTGTCCATGATTTTTACAAACTTGAACCTGCACTACGTCAGGAAGCTTTCATGTAAATGTAAACTTTTTTGGCTTGGTGGTTCTTGAGAAGAAGATTTTTAACAAGAGGCCCAAGGGTCACAATGCTCACTTGAGTTACCGTGGCCCATATTAAAGATTTTCCTTATACATGTACATATTCGCAAGTAAAACTTTGATCCCTTAGATTGTGGTCCCAACCTACTTCCAGGGGCCATGATTTTTACAAACTTGAATCTGCACTATGCCAGAAAGCTTTCATGTGAATTTGTACTTTCCTGACCCAGTGGTTCTTGAGAAGAAGATTTTCAAAGATTTTATATACACATTTGCATGTAAAACTTTGATACTCTATTGTGGCCCCCAACCTACACCCAGGGGTCATGGTTATAACAAAATATGTATCTGCACTATGTCAGGAAGCTTTCATGTAAATTTCAGCTCTTCTGGGCCAGTGGTTCTTGAGGATTTTTAAATGACCCAACCCTATCTTTGCCTTTTTGTGATTCTCTTCCCTTTGAAGGGGACATGGTCCTTCATTTGAACAAACTTTAATCCCCTTCACCCAAGTATGATTTGTACTAAGTTTGGTTGAAATTGGCCCAGTGGTTCTGGAGAAGAAGTTGAAAGTATGAAAAGTTTACAGATGGACAGACGGAAAGTACAAAAACAATATGTCTCCCCTTGAAAGAGCAAAGACATAAATATCAAAGGCTTGTAAATATCAAAAGACAAAAAAGTCATGGTCTAGACTACAAAAATAAAAATGCCAAAAATATTCTATCATTTGACCTTCACATAAAAGGTCAAGTCAATGGTAAATCAAAATTGGCATGCAACACTCAGTCTTATAGTATCCCAACATACCAAATATCAGAGGCCTAGCCAAAAATTCTATTACTTGACCTTTACATCAAAAGGCCATGTCAAAGGTCCGCAAAAACGGCACATGACACACTGTCTTATCATGTTATACCCATACACTAAATATTAAAGGCCTATGTCAAAAGACAAAAAAGTTATGGCTCAGACAAAAAAATGCCTAAAAAATTGTATTAATTGGCCTTTATACATAAAAGGTCGACGATGTCAAAGGTCAGCAAAAATGGTACATGAGACACCTGACTTATCATGGTATACCCACATACCAAATATCAAAGGCTATTGTCAAAAGACAAAGAAGTTACGGTCTGGAAAAACTTTGTATGTGAAGCGGAAGAAGAAGAATTTACATTAAAACAATATGTCCCCCTTCTGGGAAGGGGAGACATAATAATAATAATCATATTAATATGATATAATCTTCATTATCTGAGGAACCTTGCGTATCAATGTGACTAATCATGGCCTTGCATTTCTTGAGAAGATTTTTCCTATATATATACCCATGTAAAACTTTAATCCCCTATGAATCCCCATCCTACCCCTGGGGCCAATGATTTGGACTAAAATTGAATCTTCACCATGTCAGAAAGCTTTCACTTAAGTTTCATCATTTTTGGCCAAATGGTTCTTGGGAAGTTTTTAAAATTACCTCGCCCTATTTTTTGCCTTTTCTTGATCATCTCCTCTTGGAAAGGGGATGGCCCTTCATTTGAACATACTTGCATCCCCTTCACCTGAGGATACTCTGTGCCAAGTTTGGTTGATATTGGTCCAGTGGATCTGAAGAAGATTAAATTGTGAAAAGTTTAAGATGACAACAATGGACAAATTCTTTTTTCCCAGAGAAGCTCAGGTGAGCTAAGAAGAAATTTCTAAATATTCCTATGTAAAACATGGGGCATAGCTAGGGTCTATCTTTTATCTCAAAAATGACATCACAATATTTTGCAAGGAGAACTCCAAAAAACAAATTTGTAGCATTATTTATGAGTTATCTATAGCTGCAGCGCTTTGAAATTGAAGTCATTTTGACATTTTAGCCCGTTATAAAATATTTGTCTGGAGGACAATATATTAAACTGGTATCCCGCTGATTGGTTGCTACACACAAATATAAGAGATGCAAAGTCAACAGGGTACCAGTTTAGGCAAATGAGAACAGGGAATTATTTTGTAATTACTATCGTATCCAATGTGTTTGTAAACATTCTGAAGAACTTTTTGTGATTTTCTAGTTATGATCTTTAATTTTGCCACCTTTTTGAACATGTAAAATTTTACCAATATCTTAGACCCTATGCCTTTAAGTCCTTATATTTTCTTATGATCCCTTTGATACACTGCATCTAGTTTTTTCACATTTTTAATTAGAATTTTAAACCCTTTTCATTGCCCTACCTAGAACAACATTTAATGTCCGAGACTCTACAATACATAAGGATACTTGCATTGTAATTGGACACATTGAACCATTGTTGCTTTAAGAAGAGCTCAATATCCCTACTCCTAAACATTCCTATACAAACTTTAAATCCTTACTGTGACCCCACAGAAAAGAAAACAATTTTTCCTACACATTTTTATTTACAAGTTAGATATTGCCAAGTAAAACTTAGAAACTCTATTTTGCCCCCAGGGAATCATAATCTAATGCTTCACTACAAGAAAATAAGCAAATCAAATGGACAAATAGTAACCTTGTAGTTTTTGAGATTTTTTTTTTTTTTTTTTTTTTTTTTAGATTTCTACAGAATTTTGCTTATAAACCTTTGTAAACCATTTTTTTTATTGCTACAGAATTTCGCTTATATTCCTTTGTAAACCATTTTTTTTATTGCTACAGAATTTCGCTTATATTCCTTTGTAAACCATTTTTTTTATTGCTACAGAATTTCGCTTATATTCCTTTGTAAACCATTTTTTTTATTGCTACAGAATTTCGCTTATATTCCTTTGTAAACCATTTTTTTTTATTGCTACAGAATTTCGCTTATATTCCTTTGTAAACCATTTTTTTTATTGCTACAGAATTTCGCTTATATTCCTTTGTTAACCTCCTCCCTGGCCCAGGGATCATGATTAGATATAGCTTCCATAGTGTTTCTGGAGCAGCATCTTCACTAGAGTTTTTGATACGCTACTTTCTCCTCACAAACACTTGACCAATTATGACATTTAAAAGTTAAGGTTGATATGATATGTCAAATGATATTTCAGATTACCCTACCTACGTTCCTACATTTAGCAAATGAAATTTTTTTTAACTTTACGTCATAATTCTTTTACAAAATAAACTCGGGTTTGAAACTATTGATTTGAAGAATGCTGGGTGCAAACGGAAGGTATCAATTTGAAAAAATGCCAGACTGCGAGCAGAAAATGCTTGATTACAGTGCGCCTAATGCTTGATTATCATTTAGTACAAAGTTTAAATAGCATGTCCATTACTAAATTAATATTTATAGTCTGTATCCCAAATGCAGGTCACTAAGGACATCAGCTTTGAAATAATTTTGTCAATCTATAATTCAAAGATTGAATCCTATTGAGTATCTTGGAAAAGATCTCCCATCATTTGTGTAGAAAGCAGTTATCATAAGCCTATAGCTTGGCTAGCAAAGATACTGGTCTAGTGATTTTTGAAAAGATTTTTTTTTTCTCTTACAAATCTACCTATTTCCTAATTATTTCCTCTGGGAAAAGAGCATGGCCATGCATTTGAACAAACTTTAATCCCCTTTTATATTAGGATACTTCGTTCCAAGTTTGATTGTTTGCCATATATACTTCCTTAGAAGAAATCGAAAAAGGTTTCTTTTTAGTAATTTCTTCAACAGCTAGCTCATATAATATTACATAAATTTAGTCTCTTGGAGAAGAAATTCAACACAACTTACTGGATAGTAATGTGTCCAATTCCTGCCACATATCGTTCTCACCAACTCGATCAGATCACAGATTTCAACACACCATTCATTTACTAAAAAGAACATAACGGTCTTGATAATTTACAGTTTACAGGGGGGGGGGGGGGGGGGGGGGGATATATATGTGCTACATTGTCAGAGAGTTGGTTTTCCCACTACAGACATCATTGATAATACATTTTAAAAATCTAAGGCATAACATTAATTGGTTTATTCAGACCCTGAAATTATGACCATGATAAATCATGTCAATCTCCTTGTTTTATAGTTAATAATTATAAGCAAGTATAAAGCAACTGATTTGAAACATTTATTGCTATTCAAATTCAATATCAATGTTGGCAAGAACTGGCTTCAACTTCCTAAAAATATTCTAATTAAATCTTTGAACTATAAGAGTTTTTACTCGAATAATTATAATTTTGAGATTTGAGACAAACTCGAGTAAAAACTTGGGGTTTTTTTTGGGGGGAGGGGGGGGGGGCATCAAAGTGCCATTTCTACATGAAATGTTTATAGACTACTTTTCAAGTATCTTACCTCTCTGATATTTCACATTTTCAGCTTATGTAGACATCTGCAAGAAATTACGGTCTATAGCTCTTCCAAAACATTACACTAAGTACTTTACTAAAGTAAAGTCTTAACATTAGACCACTTTTTGAATATTCATTCAGTTGTTGTGAAAATGGCAGTGTAGATCTCTAGAGTAGCTAAGCGTTCGTTTTAGAAGAAATGTTCACGCCTGTTCTGATCGTGATGTAGGGCACACCAAAATGTCGCTACTAAGCCTACCATAGATAATTCGTCTTCATTTATTTCGGACACACTTTTAACAACAAAAAATTAACTGATTGATTGTAATGCATTGTTTAACGTCCCGTTCGAGAATATTTTTTCACTCAAATGGAGACATCACCATTAGCCTACCGGCGAAAGGCTACATTTAGACCTATGCTCGGCGCTTATGGCTATTGTTTATCGAGCCACTCACAGGTATAAGAGAAAAAAATAACTCTTCCCAACGAACATTTTCTCTATATATATATTTCATGTAAATCTATCGTTTTTCAAAATCTTCTCTTGGAGCCAATTTCCCCCTCTATGTGGATGACATAAACACCATTTTGTTTAGAAATAGGCCTATCAAAAGTAACTGAAATATTGCAGAGAGATAACATTTTATTCATAATGTTTTAATTTTTTTTATTCCAAAATTACACATACTTATATAAAGAGTAAGTACTCTCAAGTTAAACTTTGTGTTAAAATTGTCATATCTTTACAATAGATTATTATATAATTATTCTGAAATTATTAGATAATATTGTGAATACATGTACTTCTGAGATCAGTGCTATTTCATCAAAATTGATCAAGAAATGCGTTCAGAAAAATTGTTTGAAAATATAATATGGTTTTATATGAAATATATAGTGGAAATCTTCTTTGGGAACTTACTTATGGCCATGCAAGTACTGTATATATATATATATATATATATATAATATATATATACACACACCACATTTACAGTGGCGGATTTAAGGCCTCCCCCCCCCCCCCCCCCCCTCTAGAATTTTGAAATTCAAGGTAAATCGTGGTCAGTGGCGGATTTAGGGGGGGGGGGGTAAATTTTCAAATTTAAGGTAAATCGTGGTCTCTTGTTTAGAAAAATGTAAACGATAAAAGAAGCAATAATTTTTTCCACCCTCAGAGCAGTAAATGACAGAATCTTTTGATTTATTGAATTACTTTTTTATTGGGAGAACTTACATTTTTTTCCAAAACCCTTAAAATTTTCGTCATTTTATTGTTTTCCTTTATAAAAAATGACAGAAAATGGTAAAAAATTACTACATAGGAGACATATTTGAAGCCCTATAAAATCTGTAAAATCCAAGAGCTTTCGGGGGCTTCGTCCTGGACTAACTGGGGCCTTATAAAGTTGCGCCCACCCCCACCCCCACCCCACCGCAATTCCTGGATCCGCCCCTGATTATTGATAGAGTTTTTTCTATTTATATATCTATTCGTTGTACCTGTGGTATGATACGTAATCTCATCGAGTCTTCGTCGAGTCTCTTCCAGAGGCGTCAATCCAAAGAATCTCGCTCAGATTAGGCCTATATGATACGATGGCTGTTTAGGACAGGTGGTGTGATAAACTATGAAAAATAGGCCCAATACCATATTTCGACAAATTATAAACGGTATTATAGGGGTATTGGTCTACTCAATGTAAGGAGAAAATGATGATTTTCTAGGCTAATGCATATATGCATTAGAAAATCATCATTTTCTCCTTTTATGTATTAATAAAGTATAATGACGTTTACGGTAGTCCACAAGTGCACGAGAAAAATATTATTAGAAACAGTATGGGAGTTAAGGTCTGAGTAAAGTACAGTATTTCCCAAAGTTCAACATCCTGAAATTTTTTGAAACATAAAAGAAAATTAAACAATCAAATTTCTCCAAATGTACACATCTTCAAGTTGCTTACTATTGAAAGTTTAATGCAGTCACTATGGTGATTTCGTGTTAAACATAAAATTTAACCCCCTAGCTTCCATAATCCTCAAAGTGATTATCTCTATCCTGTCTTCCGTTATGTGTCCAGTTATTTCTGTTCACTGGTGTTTAATTTTTATAGGCGCATTACCAATCTAATTAAAATAAGATCTTCCCTAACCGTTACATTGGAGTAACGGTTAGAGAAGATCTGATTTTGATTAGATTGGGCGCATTACATGCCATCTCTGTATGGAGCGCCAAAATTAACATAAACTCAAATAACTGAAGATATCTTCAATTATTTGAAGATATCATCGATTCAATTAAATAAATCAATTATTGCTCTCGTCATCAATTGAATTAATGAGAGCAATAATAGATTGGATGCGCGCATTAACTGCTCTCTTCAATTCAATTGATGAGAGCATCCATTTCGTAGAAATGTTGCTCGCAATGATTAATTTAGAGCTCGGTATAAATAATTTGATGATCTCTTTAATTCAATTGAAGGTATCTTTAATCATTTACAATGCTTTTGTATAAGGAATTAATGCGCGCATCAACTCTTTTAAAGAGAGCAACCATTCAATTAAAGAGATCATTAAATCAATTGTGGATATGTTGAACTGAACATATCTTTAATTATATAGTTGCTCTCTCTCTAAAAGAATTATTGCTCTCTTCAAATGAATTAAAGATATCACTAATTCAATTGATGAGAGCAATAATTGAATTAATGCGCGCATTAAATCAATTATTGCTCTCATCAAGTAAATTAATGCGCGCATCAATTCAATTATTGCTCTCATCAATTGATTTAATTCGCGCATTATGTATTATGTCAATTATTGCTCTCTTCAATTGAATTGTAGCGCGCATCAATTCAATTGTTGATATCATTAATTCATTTGAAGAGATCATTACTTCAATTAAAGCGCGCATCAATTCAGCTGAAGAATTAATGCTATCATCAATTTAATTAATGCGCGCAATAATTCAGAATTGAAGATATCATTAACTAATTGAAGATATATTTAATTAAATTGTTGCGCGCATCAAATGAATTGATGATATCTTCAATTATTTGAGTTTATGTTAATTTGGCGCTCCATATCTCTGGCGCTCGACTTAATCAAAATACCTAATTAATATCAATAGAATTAATCGTCATTGCACAAGTACTATATCTGTCTGCACGTGGTAGTAAATAGTCTTTCAGTTGAAGTTTATTCTTGCAATCTAAAATTGAATTTTCGATCATCTTACATTGCAGTTATATTTACCGGTACTGGCCGGTGCATTGCCGTTATATTTACCGGTATTGACCGGTACATTGCCGTTATATTTACCGGTACTGACCGGTGCATTGCCGTTATATTTACCGGTAATGGCCGGTACATCGCCGTTATATTTACCAGTACTGTTGCAGTTATATTTACTGGCATCGGCCGGTACATTTAGTTATATTTACCGGTACCGGCTGGTACATTGCAGTTACATTTACCGGTACTGGCCGGTACATGCATTTATATTTACCGGTACCGACCGGTACATTGCAGTTATATTTACCGGTACTTTGTAGTTTATTAGAAGCTGGCACTTTTATTGACAACGTTCATTTTCCTGTTATTTTTACATGCTCTCATAAGCAAGTTATTGTTACATGCTAAGCAAGTATTTTTTACATGCTAAGCAAGTTATTTTCACATGCTAAGCAAGTTATTTTTACGTGCTAAGCAAGTTATTTTTACATGCAAAGTACTTTATTTTCACATGCAAAGTAAATTTATCGGGTAACTACTCCCCGTCTCTTTGTTATATAGCAGAATTGAATGGAAAGACTGCAAGTTTGACTGAACTAATGAATAGAAGCCATGTAGTGAAGGACGACCCCGCCCCCCAGTTAGGATTGCAAACTAAAAATAGCACGTAAACCCTGCCCCATCCTTTAAAAATGACGGTACGTGTTTAACAAGTACACAAATACATTTTATAAATACTTACATGCGTAATTTATTTATTTATTTTTCTCCCTGTATCGATTACTCAGAGACAGAAACCAGCACCAGCTACATACCAACAACATCGGGTCTGTTCTCTTCAGTTTGTTCCAGTAGTCTACGATGCAGAGAGTCGGGCTGTGACAATCCCTCTCCCGCCCTAGGTAGCGTTTGGAAATTTAAATTTTTAACTCACCTGACCCAAAGGTTCAAGTGATTTTTGTCCGTTGTCTTTCGTTGGTGTAGTGTAGTAAACTTCTCAGTTTCATTTCCGTTGCTTAACCTATACATATACATACATACATACATACAGTAGAGAGAGAGAGAGAGAGAGAGAGAGAGAGAGAGAGAGAGACATAACTAGAAAACTAGCTCACTTGCCAAGCAGTATAAGTTCCCTCTATACTGTCCACTACAAAACGATCGAAAGACCATCACCAAAGGGAAATAATCAGGGTGAGTTTTGAATCCTTCTCAAGAACCACCGAGTCAGAAGAGATGAAATTCGTGTGAAAGAGTCATTTTAAAGAAAAGCGGGACCGTGATTAGAATCCCCAGGTCGTGTGGACTCGGGGAACATGGAACCCATGGACCACAATGCTCACCTGAGTCACCTTGACCTTGCCATTCTATAGAAGATAATTTTGGGAAAGATCTTTACACTGTTTAAACCCATGCCAAGTTTTGGCCCCATATTACGACCTCAACCTAGCCCCATGGGTTTGTGACTTAAATTCACCAGGTTTCACACAACATAGGGATGCCTCGAAATTGAGATGACTAACATGGTCATGCTGTTTAGGACAGAATCTTAAAAAGACCCCCCTCCTCTATATTCATGTACATGTATTTAAAGAAACGGAATCCAAAGCATTTTTATAGTTTATTTTCAAAAAGAAAAAGCAAACGTTTAAATAGTAATCTAAATAATGAAGATTTCGATCTACACACACTTCTAGGACCTTATCCAAAACAATATAAATAATCCTTCGGATAACACTAGCGCTGCATATGATAATGAAGTTGTGTATGATGAATTGGACAAAGAAATCACATGTAATGAAATTAAAAAAGCAATTGGAAAGTTAAAATTAGACAGAAGTTGTAGCGAGGACTTTATAATGAACGAAGATTTTATTGTTTGTCAAGATATTTTGATGCCTATATTATACAAGCTGTTTAATAAAATTTTAGAGTCAGGTTTATATCTAGCTGAGGTATGGACAAAAAGTTGTATTGTTCCTTTATATAAAAAAGGTGATATTAATGATGTCAATAATCACAGAGGCATTTCTATTGTTAGTTGACTTGGTAAATTGTTTACTGGTGTTTTAAATAACAGAATTTTGGAATGGGAGAAAGAGAACAATATATTCACAGATGCGCAGTTTGGTTTTAGATCTGGATGTTCTACAGTTGACGCCATGTTTATTTTACAATCATTAATTAACAAAACTCTGAATAATAAAAAGCGTTTGTATTGTTGCTTTGTAGATTTCCAGAAGGCCTTTGATTCTGTGAATAGATCAAAATTATGGTCCAAACTATGTAATGTTGGTATACGGGGAAAGTTACTCCAAGTCATTAAGTCGCTTTAATACAGTAATGTTAAGTCATGTGTTAAATTCGATGGATTTTTTAGTGAATATTTCAATAACGAAACAGGGCTTATGCAAGGTGAAGTGTTATCACCCATACTTTTTGCTTTATATGTAAATGATTTTGAAATAAGTTTTATACGTGGAAATTGTGCAAGTATAGAATTACAATTAATTAATATTTTTCGTTTAATGTATGCCGATGACATGGTGATTTTGGCTGAGACACCAGATGGTTTGCAGGAAATGTTGAATGCATTACATGTTTATACAAAAGACTGGAATTTGACTGTGAACATATCAAAAACAAAAGTTGTTATTTCTAGAAATGGGGGCATTACAAGGAATAATGAAAAATGGATTTATGATAATCATAATATTGAAGTCAATAATTTTAACTATTTGGGAATGTTGTTTAACTATAATGGAAAATTTTTACAAACACAAAAGCATGTGACTGAACAAGGGCGAAAGGCGTTGTTTGCAATATCTAATATATTGAAAAGCCATCACTTTAATGTAGAAACACAATGTTCTGTATTCGATACTTATATACATAGCATTCTTTCATATGCATGCGAAATTTGGGGTTTTCACAAGGCACCTGATGTTGAAAAGGTTCATCTTATGTTTTGTAAAAAGTTATTGGGAGTGAGTAAGCGTACAAATAATAATGTTATCTATTGTGAATTAGGACGGTTACCTCTATATGTCAGAAGAAAAATGTGCATTTTTAAATACTGGTTAAAACTTAGAAATACAAATAACTGTATTATAAAAGAATGTTTTGATTACATGATTTTGAATAAAGACAGTTGGGTTATAAGTATAAAACAAGAATTGTCGGAATTGGGATTAACATATTTATGGGAAGAATCGGGATTTGGCCAGAATACATACAAGGTAATTGAACAAAAATTGTTAGATATATATAAGCAAAATATTTTTTCATCTTTTGTAAATTCACCAAAATGTTTTTTATCTCAACACCTTATTGATAATTTTTGCTTACAGTTCTATCTTAAAAAACCGATTGATCCCAATGGAAAGAAATATATAACAAAATTTCGGACGTCTTCACTCTTTGAACATTGAGAAATATCTCAAGAAATAATAGGATTTGTACATTTTGTAACCTAAATGAGTTAGAAGACGAATTTCATTTTATTTTAAAATGTCCTTTTTATAACGGTTTAAGAATTAAATATATCAAAAAAATTTATTACAAGAAACCCAGTGTCTTCAAATTAGTAAAGCTTCTTAGTGTAAATAATACAAAAGAACTCAGTATTTTAGGAAAGTTCCTACAACAGGCTACAAAGTTTCGATCTTCGTGTAACTTATGAAGTCTGTACTTGCTTCGACACATTATTCACGTGTATTGTTATATGTATGTTGAAATGCATTGATTGTATATCCTCAAAATTGTATCTGTATGTCTACTCACCCTCTACTGTATTATTTGTATATATTTGTAAATATTTTGTATTTATAAACCGATGAGCTGTATAGCTTAAGGAAATACAGATCTGAATCAGAATCATGTATTGTGTAAAATTGTATCCCCAATTTTAGTCCCACTCTAACCCCAGGGCCCATAAAAACATTAACCAATGTCGTAGTTACATAACTTTTCTTCACAAATTCCCTTTGGGGTCTCAACTTAGCAAATGGGGTCAAAATAGAGCCAAATCTGGGGACTGCATATAAAGTTGAAGATTTTACGATAAAGGATCTTTTCTTGATAAAATCAAACAAGGCTTTTAATTCTGGACTGAATTGCCCAAAATTGGGAATCAGGGGTGGGGGTATTACTGAAAGTGGTGAGGGGGCATGGTCCTTCATTTGACCAAACTTTAATTTCATTCATCCATGATTATTGTGCAAAGTGGTTCTATGGTTCTGGAGAAGAAATTTTTCCAAATTGTCCAAGTAGGTCAAACAATTTTCTGGACATTTTTTCGTTACGGATACAGATATTGCCCTGAAATTTTGTCACAAGCTTCCTCTCGGAAGAATACAAGTTCAGTTTGCATTTCAGTTGGATTGGTGACCTACAAATACATTGTAAATTCTTTTTGTGATGGATACAGGTATTGTCTTGAAATGTAGTCATAGACTTTCTCTCAGAGAAATACAGATTCAGTTTGCATTTCAGCTTTATCAATGCAATGTGACCTACTTTAAGGCTAAAAGCATGTCAAATGGTTTCCTGGACCTTTTTCATAATAGATACATTTGTATCCATTGGACAGAGATGACAAAATTTCTGAATCAGTACAACATCTATTGTACCGATTCAGAAATTTTGTCATCTCTGTCCAATGGGCTTATGATGTACAGCTTGCGAATACTCCAATATTGTTTATCATGAAATAGAGATCGACTGCTGTAGGCTAGCACTGGCCATTTTGCTTCTTGTTTTAAACTAATCCATTGTGACTTGACTTCAGCTATCAACATCATATACCAATATCTTATTCAGGAATTTTGCAGGTCTCTCAGTTTGACAATGGGATAGTTGATAAGGAGTCCAAATATTCTACCTATCTAAAAAGTCAACCTTAATGCATCTGTGCTCTTACTATATGGCTGTAAAAATCTGAATAGAAAAGTTTCCATTTGTAAATACACATACTGGTATCCATGAAAGTAAGAAATAAAACAAAATCTCAATTTTTTGTTTGTAGAATAGGGTAAAACATTTAATGTACGAGTTACTAAAACATTGTACTGAAACGAAAAATCAGATAAATTTTTGACACACACTTTTAAAACTTCATGTAAGTCACAATTCTAGTTTTTGGTTGTAACAGTACAAAATATGTAATGGTTTTCTTATTGCTGGGGTATGGTATATACAATGTAGTGGGGGGTACAGAATCATTTCATTAAGTAAAAGTATACAATGATATGTCAAACAGTATGAATAAGAAATATATAATTACTGTATAAACAGATACTGTACTACAGATATTTGTCATACTGGCAGTCCGGGTAGGATGTTTTTCTAAAATATTCTGTGGGGAAAAACCTAAGTCATTGTATGGTATATTTTCCATAAACAAATAAAATTGACAAAACAAAATACAATGAGATAACCAAGTACAAATGTACAAAGTGATGGACTGTCAGAGCACATGGATTTCGTTTCGTAGTTATACGATTCTCAAACCCTGGCATAACACATTGTTTTATGCGTTTTAGAATTGAAAACACCATCATGATAATCAAAATAATTTTTTTTTCTTATTACAGTAACCATTGATGAATTATCAATACTTGCCAATAGTACAACCACAGTAGCCAAATCTTGCATATAATTATTTTTTGTAAGAATACTAAACTTAAAGATATCATTGACTTTGAGCATGTAAATATTGAACTGATTCAATACAAAATATCCATTTAATTCTTGTTAAACTGCCACCTTTTGCAATTAAGAAAAATGTGGCAGTATAACAAATTTGGCTATGAAATTAATATAGACCCCATCAATCAATATTTTTTAAATCATGCATATCAAATTGCCATACATTTATTATGCATATTCATTGCAAGTAAAATACTTCGTTGAATAATAAAATGCATCCACCATTGAATAAGAAATATCACCATTACGATCCATGTAAAGTCTTTTCATATTTTTTCTCACGTTATTTAGAATACTGTCTTGTGAATGAAAGTATTGTTACTTCTATTGTCACTTGTCAGAATAGTCATTCTGACTTTCACAGAAACCAAATGAATACATTTTCCAAGCAAATTTTGCACAATCACACGGATATGCACATATTCACTTGTTTCATCCAATATTGAGAGCACCTGTTTTTGTAATGATGCATAACTGAAACCTAAAATTTCTTCCAACAGAAAACAACACTAATCCTTATCAAACAATGATCTTGATTATTGAAGTTTTCAACAACAACAAAAGATACCTAAACTACTAGGCCTACTGCTGGCAGTTCAGTGGAGATCTAAGGCGACCATTTATTAACAATTTAACTAATCACATACCTTTGGGAGAATACTGAGACATTAGACACCCTAATATGGATTGTTCTCAAAACAGGGAGGCAAATGATAGTATGTGAATTTGGTGTTATAACGAAAAATTTAAATGGCAGGAAAAAAAACGTTCCTGACAAAATGTGGCGCTAAAGTGAAAATAATGATGAAATGAATGACAAGAATTAACTGTACTCTGTATATGTGGCAATATCTATAATTAACTAATTACAGTTTAAAAAGGATGTCAGATCTGAGCTTAGACGGAGACTATAAACAATACAGTAAATAGCTGCATAGTTAAAAAATCAACAATGTTATAAAAAATTGTTTGAAAATCATTGTCATTCAACAGTAATACCACATTTTTAATACATGTAGTACTACTCTCCAGTAAAATTGGGGCAATTTTCCTAAAATCAGACAGGGATAAATCACTCTACCTACAAGAAGTAACACCATTCATTCCATGTGACTTGAACACACTTACATACAAGTTCACAGTGCAATGAAAGACCCTGGTTCCCACCCATTTACAGAGTGACACAACAAGCATCAGCGTGACTGAGATTTACAGTGACACAAGCATCATTGTGACTCTCTAGTTCTGTTCTGTAGCACCTTACGAAGAATTGCATTTGCAACGTTCCAAGTTTCATCCTCTATGATAACGATATCATACTTTTTCATGTACAACTCCAAACTTTCTTCAACCTGAAAATATAATAAAGAATAAAATCTTCAAGTAAAATTGCCACTGTTTTTATCTCATTGTATAAAGAGATGTGCAACTTTCAGGTATTTTAAATGTACAAAATTTAGATCGAAAAATAGGCTAAAAAATTTACATGACATACAGATCTAATGTTCATCTAATAATAACCAATTTATAATGACAAATAATTGGTTTACTATGTATTTTTTGTGTCATCCATGACTTGCATACTGACCTTAACATTAAGAAATCCTATTGTGAGTTTGTTTTTGACCCCAATGGCCCCATCAGCCATGTGCAGGTCTCCTAGAGAGTCACCCATCAGGATGACGTTGTTACGATGTTCTACGTTCTGGAAGTAATCGGAATCGTGTATCGCTCCCTCATTCTTGTTAAACACATGAATTAAGTCATCTTGGAAACCTGTCATATTGCCCTGAAATGAATATCACAATATCATGGTACAAGTCAAAGTGATAATTTTTTCTTATAATCTGTTGTTATAAGAAAAAATAAAGGAGTGGATCGAGGAGCTGATTTTAATTCGATTGAGAGTTTAAGGTTACATATTCATTTACTGATTTAACTACAGGTTTTTCTCTCTTTTGGTTGATTGTTTAAATATCAGTCTAAGAATCATCATGGTGATTTATTGCTGAAGCAGATACATATAATTTTTCATTAAAGTTGAACACCGACATCTTGAATACCATGGCTATGTAGATGAACACCGACATCTTGAATACCATGGCTATGTAGATGAACACCGACATCTTGAATACCATGGCTATGTAGATGAACACCGACATCTTGAATACCATGGCTATGTCGATGAACACCGACATCTTGAATACCATGGCTATGTAGATGAACACCGACATCTTGAATACCATGGCTATGTAGATGAACACCGACATCTTGAATACCATGGCTATGTCGATGGGATTCCGAAGTTGAACTCTTTAAGTATTTTACCCTCGATATCTCGAATCCTTGGATATCTCGAATCCTTGGATATCTTGCAAGTTTTTTCTCAGTTGGGACTCCCATCGAGTTCGAAATTTTGAGGTTTGACTGTATTTTCTTCTCAAATACTCAAGTATCAACGCTTTAACCTTGGTTAGTAGTATAACCCTGGCTCATTCCAGATAAAGTTTTCTTCAAATTCTACCATTTCATTTATACAAAGGGCAGATAAATCTGTACTTTACTATAAAAGAGAGCAATAGAAACTTTTTGTCTTTTGTGAAAGAGCGGTAATTTTTTTTATATAGATTTTGGTGATACACACCTTTAAAACAACACAAATGATAAAAACATGAAAAAGTCATCATTTGTATGTTCTTTTAGAATAAATCACTGATATTCCTCATTGCATTATTTATACCAGTCTGGAATACAATTTAAATTATCAGCTTTTGTAAATAATTAAATTTGTTCTGAAATTAACATAAATAAAAACTGGTAGTGTATAATGTGTTGATCTCTATATCCAGTGTGTTGTAGCTATGCCTAACTTTTGTCTTATCACACTGTGTATTCCTACACAGCATATCCTCTTTTAAAAAACCATCATTATTGTGAATAGACATAAAAATGTGATTTTTTCAAGTGCTTTATCAATTTGGATTAAATGTTATTTTACAGAGTAAAACATGTTACTTCAAATATATGCTCTGTCTTTCATCACAGCCGGCACTATTTGCAATAATGTAATATTGTTGACAAGTAATGTGGCACGAAGTTTACCAAACACAACAGAAAATAAAGCACAGCCAATAGACACTTTAGTGACTGGACAGTTTCTGTCTCAAAGATTCAAAGACGGAAAATACACAACTCATTGAATAGAAAACACATCAAAGCAAAGGGAATTCTGTATCTACTTATCAAAAAAGTCTGAACAATTATAAAACCTATGTTTTCTTCACTACTAACCTGAGCATCGTACTCCAAATAGTTGGACACGATCTTCATGTTGTCATGGAGAGTGGCTTGGTGTTTGATGACTTCGATGATGACATCACCAATACCAGCAGAAAAGATAAGCAGTGGAATTTCATTAGCATGTAACTGGTCAAAAAACCATGTACAACCATCTCTGAAATGCATACACTACTTATTGAATAAATGAACTTAAATATGACTTGGAAAATACAAAATAATTTCTTTGAATACATTTGTACTTTAAAAAGGGAAAAATCAACATCAAAATATCAGGCCAAGTGTCTGGTTCACTATGAGAGTAAGCGAATTGAGCATTTGGCATGCAAAGATGGGCTATACCAAGTAATTTTTCTTTTGTACAAGAGATAATCTAATTTCTTTGAATTGAATATCTCACCAAAACAATTTTGTGAAAAGCTAACTTTAAAAAACTGTCTGTTTGCCCTTTCCTGACTGACTGACAAAAAACAGCCCAAACGAAAACTTCTTTTTATCTTCCAAGAAACAATAATTTTTTGTAAGACTCTCTTATCTAAGTTTGACTGTGAATGCAGTCTGACTCTTTTACCTAAGTTTGGCTGTGAGTGCAGTCCGATTCTTTTACCTAAGTTTGGCTGTGAATGCAGTCCGACTCTTTTACCTAAGTTTG
This sequence comes from Ostrea edulis, assembly GCF_947568905.1. Classification (NCBI taxonomy): domain Eukaryota; kingdom Metazoa; phylum Mollusca; class Bivalvia; order Ostreida; family Ostreidae; genus Ostrea; species Ostrea edulis. The sequence goes on along the minus strand of NC_079165.1, from coordinate 79,983,214 downwards.
GCTGTGAGTGTAGTCCGACTCTTTTACATAAGTTGGCTGTGAGTGCAGTCTGACTCTTTTACCTAAGTTTGGCTGTGAGTGCAGTCTGACTCGCTTACCTAAGTTTGGCTGTGAGTGCAGTCTGACTCGCTTACCTAAGTTTGGCTGTGGAATTTTCCACCATTACTCTGACATCATCTTTTTTCATGTCACACTTTGCAAATAAATCATGGGCCTTTGTCCACCTGGAATTCATTTTATCATTAAGATAGTACTAGAGTTAAATAATGAAAATCAGTACACATTTGTGTCTATCAATACAGACAGAGAGAGAGAGAGAGAGAGAGAGAGAGAGAGAGAGAGAGAGAGAGAGAGAGAGAGCGAGAGAGAGAGAGAGAGAGAGAGAGAATTACTACCCACCATTCCACCATTATTGGAATTTTCTCTTCTATTGTTAAGTTTGGATTTGTCTCAATTGGAAAATAGTGATCTCTAAGTGCTCTAGCCTACAGGTAAAAAGATTTAAAAACAAGCATAAGTAGCAAATATCAGAATGTACATGAATATTATATGTTTTAAAAAATGCTTACCCTTTAATTTTGTACTTAATTTTTAGCAATTTTTACAGCACTGTATATTTGCATTCATTGGGTACAATATTTGCACAATTCTATTCTGATTGCGAGTCTCAGAAGAATAGATTCTTGCTAACTTCGATGCTAATTCCTGATACTATTTTTTTTAGTGCTAAGTCTCACACACACACTGACCTCTTCTTTGTAGAATTCAGGCAGGACATGTCCCTCTTCTAAAACATCTAAAATAAAAGAATAGGAATATACATAAAACAATATCAAACTATAGCTATTTATAGCTGTTTCAAATCTGCAGTCGAATTTTTCAAACTACAACACAGAATAACGATAAGGATATTCCTTAATTTTACAACTTTACAAGAAATTAATCCAACATTTAAAACTGATCTATAGTCAGCACTATGAACTGCTATCATATTTTGTATTTTAAACATCAGAATGACACCATTAGATTTGAGCCATTTGATTGGTGTTTTCGCAATGCTGGTGACGAGACACTGTGATACATAACACTGACTAAATATTTGGAGGTGAAAATTGGTCCAGAAGAAGCACGTCTTGTTTTGTTAGTTGGGCAGAAGCTTCATACATGCATAAGAAATACTGTAAATGTATTACATTTGGCTGTGTATTCTATTTAGCGCCTTTGGTGGAACGCAGCTTTCGCTAAATCAAGTACATCGCTAAATGCCATCCGTAAATCTAGATGTTTAAAGTAATTCAGGAATGCGCTAAATCAAATATACGCTAACTTGTTGAAAAAACGATTTCCGCCAAATATCGTACACGCCAAATATAATACGTTTACAGTATATCATTGCAGGACCATCATCTGAGGCATAAATGTTGTGTAGAATTTCAAGCGATTCACAACTCTATACTCCTAATCACTCGTCTAGTCATATCACAGTCAGACCTAATTTACACATTTTGCCCATATGACGTAGAAATTCTACAATGAACTCTGTGTATGAATTACATCATCCTGTGAAGTTACACATACTATGACAGGTCGAGCAGATTTGGCCTTGGTGTGAATATTTGGATAGAGTTCTATCAAAATCTGCCACCACCTGAAAATAAGAAAAAATAATTAAACTGGCTACTATATATTATATTTGTGCACATACGGCATTGTTGTAAATCTGTGATACTTTTCTATGACGAATGAACAATACATGCAGGTCTTTGTAGGATTGTATATATGATAAAAAGGCTAGCATACAAGCTAATAAATTATATACCCCTGCAAATAGATTTTATATATAAGATATTAGCAACCAGAAAACCCAGTATTCATGATGTTGTCAGCTCTTGAGGTATTTTAGCTCATTCATTACATGTAACACAAACACAAAATATATTTCACCTGTATCACAAAATTACAACACTGCTGTACAAAACATTAGACCAAAAAAAAAAATGTGTGTTTCCAGTTTCCTGACCCTTCCTACATTTTTGCTGCTGACCCTAAATACTTCATTGACAATACATGTATATATAAATAAAAATCCAGAATTTTCAAACCAGAATTTTTTTTCACTACTATTGATCTTCAAAACATTCAAGTTTCTCTGATTTACGTACATTTTGACTACTATTGATCTTCAAAATGTTTGAAAAGTATTTATAATGTATATAGACCTGTATTCAAAGCATATCAAAAACTAAGATTTCGAATAAAATGTTTTGATGAAATAAAATGTTTTACCAGCCAACCCTACCTAATGCTTGGGGGGAGAGAAATAGGAAATACACATATACTTTAATTTGGCCTTAGTGTAACACAGTAACGCCTACTTGGAGTTTGACAGTTTTATACACCTTTCCGTTAAATTGAAAATTTGATATTGTTCTACACAGTATATCGAAAATTCCAATTATTGCATGAAACCTCAAACTCCCCACTGGATTAATGGCTGCTGGGACGTGCAAGGGCAGATAATCTATACTTACTATGGGTGCCAGCACACCGTGTGCCATTTGCTTTGAATTTGGTCAATGTGAAATCAAAATCAGCGGTCACCTATTACAAAAGAGTGGCACAACATCACAAAATGTACGTGGCTTAAATTCATTCATTTTCATGGGTTTTGAATAGCAGACTTTGGAGTTACTGCCGATCACCATTTTCCTCCAAATTTTAGACATGCCTTTTCAAATTTTTAAGCTTATGAATTTCCAGTCTCTGCATTCTAACATGACATATTTCTACATTTCAAAGGTAGGACCAGAGCTCGAACAATATTTCTCAACCAGCCGATGATGGATGGAGGAAGGGTGTGTGTGTCGTGAATACACCTGGTCTACAGATTGTAGAAATTAATATTCTCTGTATTGAAACACAAGTCTCTGTTGTATTCGCTTCCCACAAATCAACGTCACAGATTTCATAAATTTATCATCCCCCCTTTCTCTACAAAATTACTGGGTCGATGGCTATATCAATGCTCTAACATCCTTGCCTCCCCTTCTTTCTTGTATCGGCATGACAACCCTTGGCAGCACCATTTTAGAACTCATACTATGAATTCAACATACCGTATATCATCTGCACCAGAAGTATCGATGGCTTGACAAACTTTGAAATCTTATCTTACTGCAGTGCGTATTTAAATTCAAAATAAAACAATGTTTCGGCAATAACTTGAAAATGAAAGTCTGCTATTTCTTGGTTTTATGAAAAAAAATATTTATACAACTGCTGGTTGCCAAACCCTTCATTCCTTCTCTTCCATTGATGAGGCCCAATACACTGCAAACCTCCTTCTTTCCCATTTAGAGTAATCGCCCCCTCCACACAATAGTCATGACAAGAGAAATGAGTGTTCGATGATAATCCTTCCAAAGTGAATTTGAATTCAATCAGAATCTATAAACCTACTGAAGTTTCCACCCCCCCCCCCCTCCATTTTGAAAAGATTTCTTTTTTCTTGAAAACAATAGATCTAACTGATACCATATTTTCACTCTAAATGTATTGTTTCTTTCTGATATATATAAAAATTATGTTTAGTCATTGTACCAGGTCTCCTTAAATTCATGGTCTTGTTGTTCTGAACATCCATGATGAACTACAGCACCTTATCTTGGGGTAAGATTCTTGGCCCTCTTCTTGATTTAACAGTGAGACACAATTGCTGGATTGAAATTTTATCACATGCACACAACGACCTACCTGTAGCTTGTCACATCCATCTTTTATGATGTTTTGAATCACTTCTGTCACATGCTCAGGGTGTGCTATTCGCACCTGCGGTAACCCCAACTCTGGTATCTACAGTCAAAATGACACACTTTCAGTAACAGTTACATATACCTTGCATTTGGATTGGCATTAATGCACTGAGACAGTTAGCTATCACTAGAAGGACTACTGGTATTTTTTTGTTCCACAAACTTGTTGCCATATCAAGAATTTTAAGACAGAGGACTGCTACTCCATAATTTTTACTTCAAACTTTCTGATCTCTCCCACGAACACTGGTGATGTGGATAAGTAAAGTAATGCAACTGTATCTACACTCTTACTCAAAATATTTCAAAACAATGTTAAGAGTTTTCAAATCCATAAATCTATTGAATATATTGTTTGAATTCAAAATGATATTGAATGTCAGCATCTGTTACTCAACAACCTATTATTATATACTTAGCTAGCTTAACAGTATTCAGTTTTTATCACTGAGTAGAATACTACAAACATTTAGTGCAAAGAGAACATGTATGCACTAACCTCAGAAGTTTAAATTCATTACAAGGTCATGGGCAATTTACCTAATACCAATATCTTGAATCTTCCTTAAATATTTCAAGTCCTTAACTACCGATAATTGTATCCTACTTTAGTCTGATGTGAAAAAGGGCACCCAACCATGTACTTAAATGGAAAATCAATGTATGAAAATATCAAAGAATTGAAATTCCAATTTATTTAAAGAAGTAATCCAATACCTAACAGCATGTCAGCATCAGGCGGTCATTAATAGTGATGGGCAATCGGACCAAAAACCATAATCGATTATCGGCAATAATCGGACACAAGTAATCGATTATAATCGGAATTGGCATTTAAGTGTTCTCCCCTTAAATTAGATGTAACAGAATTATTAAATGTATGGAAACAACATTTGAATTCTTTTTTGTTTCATTTGTTCACAGGTAAATAAATCAGGATTCCAATATATCAAGTGATGGAATTATCTATAATCTCAATGTATCAAAGATATCAGTGATAGGCTCCTTTATTTGACTGTTGAATGTCATTGTTGTTACCGTCCTTCATATCTCCCGCCATTTTGTTTGCTTATTTTTGATCGGGTTTGACATACAGAAAATAAAATTTGAACAAAGTTGAAGTGATTTCCGGATTTTGTTTGGTCAACGATGTCGGCGACTTTTATTTTGTAATCGATTAGTAGCATCGTAGGTCTCTGAACGACCGACAATCGATCATCGGCGACAATCGTTTCATCACTAGTCATTAATTTAAAAATATTGTATATTCACAAGTTTTCTACTTTGTATTGGGGTGAAAACACCCAAACAAAAACTCTGCATGTATTTCACGATTTCCACATGCAGTCATCTTTGCAAGCCAAGTGTCTGATTCGTTTACTTTCATCTCTCCCAAAGGAAGTAAGCGAATCGGACACTTGGCTTGCGAAAACAACATGCAGTAGGTATTGATATAAGTATTATACAGTAAACAATGATTCTAAACTCTGGAACAAGAGGCCCATAGATCACAAGCACCATCTGGATATAGATCTACCTCTTGCAAGGAACCAGTTTACCAAGATTGATATTTGTCAAGGTTCTTGAGATACTGAGCAGAAAATATCTGACCTCAAGATTGATAGAGGTCACCTGCTCTTTTGTGACCTTGAAAGTGGGGTGTCAAGGTCAAATATCAAGGTGTGAGTCAATACTAAGTTTGATGTCTGCCAAGCAAAGAGAAACTGAGAGGACGATATCTGGATATTTGGACCAACACCAAATCTTGGAGCAGTCCTTCATAATTCATGTCTGGAAATTTACATTCAGATTTGGTCAGTTCTAGCAATCAATGTGCACAGCCGTTCTCTTCAATTAAGGGATTTTACTATTCATGATCAACCAACTCTCTATCATTATTAATTTTGCATTGCTTAGGGGGTCAACTCCTGATCTAGTTCATATTAACTATTTCTCACTGCCTCAACAATCAAGTGGAGGAACACAGATACCCCCACAAATTCCTGGATCCACCTAATGAAACTATGAATAAGTACATGCAAAATAATTAGTACAATATCAGTAATTAATAATTACACGGACATGTCCTGTGATGTGAGCATTAATATACAGTGTTATTAAATGAGATTATTCAACACAAATCCTGTTCATTGTCGATTTATGAAGTCTAATATAATTAGCAAGAGGTTTTCTATTCTTTCAATATATCTAGACACTGCTCAGCCGAATTACTGAAAATCACCACCCGTCAGTAGAGTCAGACACACGACCATGAACTTGTACAAGTGTGGCTGGTATAGATTTCGGGGAAATATGAATGCACATGATAATAAAAACCAGGACATCCAAGAAATTAAAGAGAAAATGAAATCTCCAGATCATGGCTGATGCACCAAAAAGTGCTTGACGTTTTAAAATATAATGTGTTTTGGTAAATTAACTATACTATACTATAGTTTGTTTACAGAAAAATACTTTTGTTTAGTAAATAGGCCTAGGCCTAGATATTTAAAGCGCCATGAACCTGAATCGTGCATGTACGGATCATGTTGCGTTTTATACTTATTAAGTTATAAAACTGCATGAGATTTAAAAGAACATACATACGTAATTCAATATTATAAGTAACTAATCCACATTATATAGGCCTAGTAAATTTTATACGAAACAATAAAACTGATAGTGATAAAATTGTAAACGTGGAAAGTGTTGACTTTCTTGAGAAAATTCCATATAATATATGCAGACTTTCCCCCTCCCCTATATAACATAAAAGCTAGGTGTAATCTATTAAAGTACTTCTTGTTTCCTAACCCAAAAACATTCTTTTTAAAAACAGTAGATCTAGTCTTACATCAGTCATTATCTTCGATTTTCACTTCTGTCCTTCAGACGAAACATATAAAAGGAGAGGGAACCAGTTTTGTTTTACCAGTTTTACACTGATAATGGTTTTCAAGACAGAAGAGCTCCATTCGAATAGGCGGGATTTTCAAAATTATTAGACAAATGCAATTTTATAAAACGTGCAATTAACACATTGATACTTTCAGTAATGCATATCTCCATGCTCACTAGCCAAGGGTTTCCTCACGAATCACAAACACAAGTTTTGTGAAGAGTTTTGTAGATCTAGTCTCCTAATGCGCGGTATTTTAAATTAGGTATATATAGCTAAGATACATGTATCTGTATACACTGACGTAGGACTTTGCTGTGTTTGTGTTGGATTTTCTATTAGGCCTAATAGGAAACAGCTGTCAGGTAGGGAAACCAACACCAACCGACCAATACGGAGCAGGAACGGAGAGATCCTCGGCAACCCCACACGGACCAGCTAGAAAGGTGGAAGTAGGACGTTAGCAGCCGACTCAACGGCACCCTAGTGGCAAACCAACCCTTCATTGAAGAACGGGAAGATCTGAATGTCAACCTGGACCCCATCAGCAAAGCAGAGGTGGTAACGGCCATCAAGAAAAAGAAGAGTGAAAAAGTCCCTGGGCCCTACAGCATACCTCCAGAATCTTTAAAAGTAGACCCAGGCACCACAGCGGACATCTTGATTAACGTCTAACGGGAAGCATGGGAGAAGGAAGACAAAGGAGTGGAGGACTGGCTACACTGTGAAGCTTCCAAAGAAAGGAGACCTCGGTGACTGCCAGAACTGGAGAGGATTCTTTGCTGAGCAAAGTCTTCACCTGGGTGATTCTGGAGAGGACCAAAACTGCAATTGGTACTACTCTGAGAGAAGAACAGGCAGGATTCCGGGCCGGGAGATCATGTGTTGACCAGATTGCAACTCTACGCATCATCATTGAACAATCGCTGGAGTGGCAGTTATCGCTGTATGTCAACTTCATCGACTTCAAGAAGGCATTTGACATGATGGATCAGGTTACAATCTGGCGAATCCTCAGATGCTACGGCATCACTCAGAAGATGGTCAACATCACCCAGAGCCTCTACAGGGACACCAACTGCAGGGTCATCCACAACGCCAACCTGTCGCCACCCTTTGAGGTCAACACCGGAGTCAAACAAGGATGCATGCTATCCCCTCAAATCTTCTTAATGGTGATTGACTGGGTAATGAAAACCAGCATGGATCAGCCCAGAGGCATTCAGTGGATTCTGATGAAAAAACTTGAAGACCTGAATTTTTCATCATTATTATTATTATACAAAATTTATAAAGCGCTAATAATAATATAAAATTACTCTAACGCGCTGTACATAAAACACTTCTGGACATAAGATAAGAGCGTAAAACTTACTTAATAAATACTAGAGCTTAAAATGCAAGTTTAAAAAAAAACATATAACTTTAAAAGGACTAGTAATGTTCATAAGTAAAATTGCTGTCTTGTGCATTGTAATAAGGTCAATTTAAAAATGAGCAATTTTAAATAAACACTAAGAAGAATCTGGGTAAGCAATGGTAAAAACGTAAGTTTTTAATAACTTTTTAAAATTGATAAAATTCCTCTCAGATCTCAGGTCTTGGGGTAGATTGTTCCAGTGTAGCGCTCACCACGTCGAACCGTCTGTGCCCATATATGTATGTCTTAATATGTGCACGTGACTGCACCAGAAACATAGAGTTTTCAGATCGCAGGGATCTACAAGGTGTGTAAAATTTGACAAGTTCTTGTAAATATAATGGCGATGTTCCATTTAAAGCTTTAAAAGTATGTAGCAGCAGCTTGTACTGGATTCGCTGTTCTACAGGGAGCCAATGTAAATTTACTAACATGAGTGTTATGTGGTCATATTTCTTTGTACGTGTAATGATCCTGGCGGCGGTGCTTTGAATCCTTTGGAGTCTAGTCAAGTAACTGGTACTTATACCGTACAGTAAGGCATTGCCCTAATCCAGACGAAAGGTCACAAGTGAACATATAAGGGTCTTACAAGCACTCTCCGATATTAACGGTCGAATTCGGCCAATATTACATAGGTGATAGTAACACGATTTAGCGATGCTTCGAACCTGGTGGTCCATATTTAGCATAGAATCAAAAAACATTTCCAGGTTTTTCACACATGATAAAACGTTAATTTTGGTTCCGTCCAAGTTGATGCTGAATTCATTAAAATAATTAACCCTGTATTTTGGTGCGAAGACAATAAGCTCCGTTTTTTCTTGATTTAACTTTAGGAAGTTGGAACGCATCCAAGAACTAATATCAGATATAGGCAAATTTGCAAACGAGATGTTATGTTAATCCAGTTCCTGGTAGGTGTTATTGACATATATAATTGAGTATCATCTGCATAGCACTGGGAACTCATGTTATGTTTACGGCATATATCACAAATTGGCTTAGCAAACTTACTGTATAGCTTTGGTCCGAGGACCGACCCCTGAAGAACACCAAATTCCAGATGGAAGTCTCTGGACTCTAAGCAACCTATAGCAATGCGTTGATATCGATCACTGAGGTATGACCGTATCCATGACAAAGCCGCACCAGTTATGCCAAAAGAAAATTCTGGGCGTTTGATAAGAATAGTGTGGTCAATCACATCAAATGCTGTAGATAAGTCCAGCATTAACAGAACAACACACGAGCCGTTGTCAAGAGCAGATGGGATGTCATGATGGACTCTGCTCTCAAGAGAGCAGTCTCCGTTGAGTGGTGAGCACGATATGCTGATTGTTGTTTATCATGCAGGTGGTTTAACTGCAGATGACCCTCCAGCCTAGAATTAACAACCTTTTCCAGGATTTTAGAAATAAAGGAAAGGTTCGAGACAGGGCGATAGTTCTTGAACACTTCTTTATCTAATCCTTGCTTTTTCAAAAGAGGACGAACAACAGCATTTTTCATTGACGACGGAACAGTTGACTATGATATTGATTTAATGATGATGGTGGTGATTGTTGGAAGACGGTCGTCAACACTGGATTTCAAAACAGATGTTGGTATCGGGTCTAGTTCACATGCATTAGATGGAGAAGCCATAATGATCTTCCGAACCTCTGGTGTGAGGCAATCTAGTGGTTTAGCTTCGAATTTCTTGTCTTCCCTTAGTACATCCACAGAAGACTGTTTATTTCATTCTGAAAGATGAATTTCGTAGACGACATTGTCCTGCTGTCGCACTCTCATAAACACATGCAAGATAAAACGGAGAGTCTGACCAACATAGCCAGGACCACGGGACTGGAGATCAATGTAAGTAAAACAAAGAGCTTGCGGGTTAATACACTCAAGAAACATCCATCAATATCAATGGACAGGCGTTGGAAGACGTTGACCACTTCACCTACCTAGGCAAGTTGTCAACAAGACAGGAGGAGCTGACGAGGACATAAAGTCCAGAATCAGCAAGGCAAGACATACATTCATCATTCTCAGACCAGTGTGGAGGAATGGTAACCCTAGTCTACACACCAAGCTTAGACTGTTCAACACCAATGTCAAGTCCGTGTTGTTGTATAGCTCGGAGACCTGGAGACACACAAAGAGCCTGGATCTTCATCAACACCTGTCTTCGCCAGATCCTACACATCAGATGGCGCGAGCGGATTTCCAATGAGGAACTCATGCTCCGGACGAAGCAAAAACCCAATTACCAAGATCATCCAGAGCAGGAATGGATTTTGGGTTGGACAAAAAATCACGTAAAGGGTTTTGTTGGTTTCTTTTAAGTCGTTCCTAGAATTTTTCACTCATATCGAGGTGTCAGCATGTCATACAGACAGACGGACAGGCAGATAGATGGATAGATATACCCTTTCAAAGCGTTTACTGCTGTGGCAGTAAGGATTCTTTATCGTGCCAACGCTTGCATCAGAACGGGACGTTCATCATCCGAAAGACCCGCAACTCCCACTTCTAAATGCCAAGCGTTTGTTGAAAGAGCAGTTATATTACCTACTTCTACATTTTGAATTTGACACGACCAAGGCTCGAGTGACTATCTATCTGACCTAGACGGAACCCTCACTAATAACAAGCTCATTATCACTCGGCCGATTCCATACACTTTATAAGGGGACAGACTGGGGGTAGCCCTCTTCCCCCTCCCCTGAAATAGTGACAAATTGCATTTCATTTGGATACTGAAGCGTACTGCATGCCAGTTTACTACCCATATGCACTGCAAAGGTTATAATACACATAAACATAACAGGCTTACGCAATATTGCAAATGTATTTCCATAGGCGGATCCAGGAATTTGTGAAATGTGGTGGTGATCTAGCACTTGATCTTTCGGTACTTTTCACAACCTCCACCTCTACCCCATTTACACCCTTTGATTGTGTACATAACATCTTAGGGAAATCTTCAGACAGTTTTTTTAAAAATTAAAATGCTTAGTTTATTTACAACTTGTTTCCAATGTCCTACAAAATTTTATCGGGACACTCGGATCCGATTTCGCAATGAAGAAAAGAGCTGATTTAAAGGTTACTCCGACCCAATAGGCCGGGGTGACGGTCTGAGGTAAATGGTGCAAAATCCTACATTCTGAGCATTTCCTTGCACTTTTGAATTGTCTACTTCTTAAACCAAACCCTAAATGTTACATATACTTTTTCAGAATTCTTAAGTGATGCTTGTATCTGGCGAAAATATTGTAAATACATATCGATGTTTCGTCTTATTCATCCTAGAATTATTAAATAATATACTGGTGTTGATAAATATGAATAATGCAATTACATGTAAGTATCCACCTTTCATATCATGTTGACTCGAAGTCGCGTTAAAATGGAACAACTCTTAAACTTTTTGGTCCGCAAGGGGGGAGGGGGGTTGTTCGCCCCCCTTGGATCCGTCCTTGTATTCTTTATTTTCTGTATTTGTGAATTATTTCTTATGTATATCAAAACACAAGGGAACGGCATCGAATAAGTATATCCGGTGCGATCAGTTTGATGCAGATTAGTGGTGAAAAAGGAATTAAAACTGAAGGAGTCATAAAAAAGAAGTATAAGAACCTCCCCACTAAACTTCTTTCTCCCCCTCCCATCCCCCGTCCTTACTCTCACCCTGTCTGCCCCCTCCTTTATGTTATGAGACCAGTCCCTGTGCACATAGTTGGCTATACAAGGATCTTATAGTAACGAAGCATGAGTCCTGGGTTCGATACAGAGGTCGCATCAAATCTTATATAGATAATGTCTGTCCCTTCGCCAAGCACTCGTCATCTGAAATGAAAAGTCATGGACCTTTGGGATGACGACCTTAAGGAGGTCCCCAACTTCCCGGGTCTTTCCGGTAAATTTGAAAAACACGCCTTAACTAGATTACATTCATTTAAGGTACGAAAATTGTACAAAATGGATGCCTCCAAATATTGTGTAATTCACTAATCGGGAATTATCAACGTTTTAAATTTACTGTGGGGAGATCCCGCCGTTTCCAGCAAATATTCACTGTAAATAGACGAGGAAAATAACAATAGTATATATAGAAGGCGTCGTGCTTTGATTCCGGAGTACCGCAGGGAATTGTTCTCGATCCTGTAATGTTTATATGCTACATAAACGACCTACTGGATGCTGTTATCTCTTCTGAACGCTTATATTTTACAGGATTATCAACAACATAAATTATACCAATTAAGGATGTATGCTACACTAGAGAAATTTGATATGATGAAAAATGGAGGATATGTACAATATTTTGAAATTGAAAACTTTCATACTTATACTTTATTTAGTTAAAAAATGCAGTTTTAGTAGAAAGCATTCAAAGCAATCTGAAATTTTTTAAAACTCCTGCTGCCTTGAACCCGCGATCTACAGTTCAGCAGTCGACGTGCTAACTTACTGAGCTGAGTGATCAACTTTAAAATGAATTATAGACGTATATTGCTGATATTTATATTTTCATCCATGTTTTAAAAGGAAGCCAGCCATTATGACGATGTAGAGTACATCCTTAAACAACCATATATACGGCGAAAAGTACAGAGCAATCCGTACCTTGATCTTGAAATGTCCAACGATCTCAGATGGAATTTGCGTATATCAACAATCAACATTTGTGACATGGCAAATGTCACCTTGGGTCTTTTAACACAAAACTTCAGAAATATCCCTGTAAATAATTATTTATTTAACGTTTTTTCACTCACATTGAGACGTCACCAGGTGTAGGTAAAAGTATAAGTTTAGACCTATGCTTAGCGCTCAGTGAGGGTTCTTTAACGTGTCCACACCTGTGACGGACCTCCGTTTGTAAGGTCATATATATCCGAAAGACCCGTAATTCTCACGTGTCTAAATGCCGGGCGTATGGTGAAGAAACAATTACTACCTATGTTTATGGGTGTCCGGGTGGCGTATTGGTTAACGCACTCGCTTCTCACCGCTACGACCCGAGTTTAACAGTGCATGTCCAACGTTACTTTGGGGGAGTCGCAAAAAAGTACGAGGGAGTCGCTTTTAACGCCAGAGGGAGTAGATTTTCTTCGCTTCGAAATTCGCCGAAAGGTAAGTCACGGCTTTTTGTTGCATTTATAACTAGTATTTGCACAAATGCTATATTGCACGGAACAATACGATAAATAAGCTACATTTACATCGGAAGTTTGCAAGACTTAACCATCTGGTATGCTCAAACACTTCGGATCTATTTGCAGAATTCATAACTTTTGCTACATTGATGACAAAAAATACGCATTAATGAATATTTAAGCAGTATGACTAGATAGTAGGTGATCTAAATGTATTATTATTTGACAATCTTTATTGATTGCCAATCAGAATTTGGAAAATACTCGTTTAAAGAATGCAAGGAGACGATTTCTTATTTCAATGCAAAGGTAACGGAGGGGGGAGTCGAACTTTGTTAATGATTAAGAAAGGGGGAGTCGCAAAATACTTTGGATTCAAAGAAAAAAATATGGTGCACAAATATACTTTTACCTGTTTATTTGATTTAAAGATACTTTTTAATTTGTGTTTGCATGGATTATTTGATGAAATAGATGGAAGAGCATGTTATGATTAGCGAGATGGTGGAAATGATACCACGACCGGCTTTTGAATGCACTATTTGTAAAAAGACTTGTAAACTGAAAGGTAGTCTGCAGAGGCATCTACAGTCCATTAACGATGGAAATCAATTCCAGTGTCATTGTGGAAAATAATTTTCACAGAACTATTTACTGAAAAGACATCAAAAACCCATGATGAAGCAAATAAAAAGAAACTTATTTGTGAAGTGTGTGGAGCTTCATATACAAGTTCAGGGACCTTTAGTGACCACAAGAAATTCAAACATAAAAATGAGGAATACTTGTGTACCCAATGCGAGAAGAGTTTCAACGACACATTTAGCAACTCATTCACAGGAGAGACTAATAGAATCCTTCATTAGTATGAGTGTGGGATAGGGAAATTCCACCGAGGGGACAAGATTCGCAGTCTAGGACGAGGCTCCTAGACAGCGAATCTTGTTCCAGAGGTGGAATTTCCCTATCCCACACGAGTAAATAATGAAGGATTATTTTTCTCACATTTTACCTACAGTTTAGTGCATAAATTTAGGAGCTTTGAGAAAATTCTAAATTATCAAAATCCTCATTTGTACTTCGATGCAAAAACTAATTAGATAGGCAGAAAGAGCATACTAAGTAATGAAGGATTATTTTTCTCACATTTTATCTACAGTTTAGTGCACAAATTTAGGAGCTTTAAGAAAATTCTGAATTATCAAAATCCTCATTTGAACTTCGATGCAAAAACTAATTAGATAGACAGAAAGATCATACACAAAAATGGTTTACACTGTAAGTGTAAACTAAAAACCCCAAGGTTGTCCAACAGAAAGCTATATACATTAAGATTTAAAGATAACAATGTAAAATATGTTTACTTCACCGTGTAACGTAATCTTCACCGTGTAACGTAAATCATAGAAAATATATGACGTCACAATCCAATGACGTCGCAGCAGTGTGAGACATATATAGAATATCACACTCTAATGTTGATCTCGGACCTGGGATTGGCCCCGAGAGTTGATCTCGGCCCGAGCCCGTAGGGCGAGGGCCGAGATCACTCGAGGGGCAATCCCAGGTCCGAGATCAACATTAGAGTGTGATATTGTTTATATCATATACCTAAAACACAACAAGTTGATAAAAAAAAAATTTTAAATTGGGTGGGGGGGGGGGGGGGAGGGGGGGGGGGGGGGGGGTCATTGACCCAAACATAAATACATGGTATACTGTACAACGATATTTGACTATTTCATTCCTTCAGAGAGTTTACTTTAATGGTTACGTTTCCAGTACTATAGACATTGTGAAACATGCTAAAGTCTGGGTTTTGTAGCTTTATTCCATTGCTGATTTTTATTTATTTTTTCGGATTTACCAAACTCGCCCGTTTTCAATATTTCATATAATTTGTAAGAGTTGTAGAACTTTGTTTACGTGGCGTCATCGTATGAACGGGAATGTTTACAGATCTGATGCTGCTATTTCTTTGCTTAAGGAATGTTACCTTATACTGAAGTAAGTTTTTTTTTTACCGTTTCCCATCTGTTTAGCATCTATAAGTCGTTGAAATACGTCGGAAGATAATGGTTCTACTTTTCTCGTTTTATTGCCAAGTCCTCGGGATTTTAGATTTCAGAAATCGTTTTAAAACAGTTTTCTACATCAAAATTACTGTAAATTAACATTTTATCTCCATTAGGACCGGGAATTTCTGAAAATGCTTCAGTATCACCCTCCATAATCCTCCTACTGTTTTCTGTCGCCTAGAACGTTGATTGTTATGAAATGAAGTTAAACGTGTTATTGTTCTAAATAAACAATTGTTACTTGGGTTACCCCCCTTTGCTTAGATACTCGCTACAATTTAGCGCTGTTTTTGAAAACGTTTTTATTTAATTTTTCTGCTTAAATTAAATTTTGTCGTGGAAGAAAGTATTATATTTGAAAAAAATTGTGTCTAACATCATTTTTTCATGTAGTTATGTTAGATTTCAAAAGATTAAAGAAGAAATAGCCATTTGAAATTTGAGGGCGAGACAGCCCCTTGACAACGGGCCGAGACAGAGATATCTCGGCCCTTAGGGCGAGACAGCCCTACCTACTTGCAGCTGTCTCACCCTAGCCAAGATAGGTGTATCAGGGCTGATACACTACTAGGTATATGATATAAGCTTGTCTCTCCTGTGAATGAGCTTTTCTCACATTATCACCAGTGTGAGATCGACTTTACCCATGCGAGACAGCCATGTGAGATTTTTCTGTCTCACACTGCTGCGACGTCATATATTTTCTATGATTTACGTTACACGGTAAAGATTTACGTTACACGGTGAAGTAAAATATTTTGCATTGTTTTCTTTAAATTTTAATGTAGTATACTTTCTGATGGACAACCTTGGGTGTTTTAGTTTACACTTACAGTGTAAACCATTTTCGGGTATGATCTTTCTGTCTATCTAATTAGCTTTTGCATTGAAGTTCAAATGAGGATTTTCATAATTTAAAATTTTCTTATAGCTCATAAATCTATGCACTAAACTGTAGGTAAAATGTGAGAAAAATAATCCTTCATTATTTACTTGTGTGGGATAGGGAAATCCCACCTCTGGAACAAGATTTGCCGTCTAGGACTCGGCACAGCCTCGTCCTAGACTGCGAATCTTGTCCCCTCGGTGGGATTTCCCTATCCCACACTCGTACTAATGAAGGATTCTATTAGTACCAAATGCGGATGAGAGTAAGCGAATCGGACACTTGGCTTGCGAAGATGGATCATGTGGACCTGTCGGGTCATTATGTTGTTAGGTGGATGATGGTACATTTTGGGCGCTAAAGCAATTTTAGTTACTTTTTATTTGACAAGTAGACAAAAATCATCTGACATGATTTAACCGACAAGCTGCGACAGAAAAAAGGTCACCGTAGGTGTGGCACTTCACTTAAACATTAAAAGTTTACGGACAGACGCCTTGCAAAAGATGATCAGAAAAACTCAGGCGAGCTAAAAATAAGAGCAGAAATCCCGGATCAACAACAGCAATTAATCCGAGATTCCTCTGACTCTTACCCCCGCTTTTATATTTGACATGTGCGGGGGAGAGTCAGAGCGGACTCCATATTGAAAAGTGGGAATTCAGCGACACCAGCTGGTGTCGCTGCTTTACCTACCTCTTACAACTTTATTTCGCGGACCCATCTTCTAAGACGCGAGGATTCAGTTATCGGAAGGTTATTCTACAAATACATCATGATTAATACGATGCTATCGCCGTTTAAACGATGGAATTTTGTGTTTACATGTGCTGACGTCATGCGCAAAGAAATCAAATGGCGAGGCGGCGACCTAATTCAAGTGATGCTCCATTTGTCGGTGTTAGGGCCGTTTAAACGGCGATAGCATCGTATTAATCATGATCTATTTATCTTCCGTTAACTGATTTCTCACGTCTTGGAAGATAGATCCGCGAAATAAAGTTGTAAGAGGTAGGTAAAGCAGCGACACCAGCTGGTGTCGCTGAATTCCCACTTTTCAATATGGAGTCCGCTCTGACTCTCCCCCGCAGAAGTCACAAAATAAAAGCGGGGTTAAGAGTCAGAGGAATCTCGGATTAAACAGCAATGAGAATGAAGTGGTTTGAATCTTTCATTCCCCAAACACTTCTGAACAATCTAAGAGGGGGGGGGGGGGGGGGGGTGTGTGTTCCGGGTTAGAATAGATCCAAAGTACCCTTTGCTTGTCGCAAGGTGACTAAATGGGGCGATCCTTCGGACGAGACCCGAGGTCCCGTGTCAAAGCAAATGTGGCACGATAAATATCCCTCTTTGTTCAATGGCCATCAGCGCCGATCATAGGCCTAAATTTTACAGCTCTTCACTGACAATATTTCCAGGTGAGTGAAAAATGTACAACAAACCAACGGATATTCTTGTTTAATGGACGTTTTTCTTCAAGGCTATTTAGTTTGACAAAATTCTCATTCCTATCCCTGCTACATAGCTGCAACAAAACGCCATCATTGTGACGTATCCCCCTCCCCGATATTGCTATAGACTTCCTTAGTTTCATCGACAGAAAATGGACGACTTCCATACTATGCCGAGAATACCTGCGGTTCTCGAGAACATTTCTTAAACCTACCACCCTATTTCTTCCTTTGGTGCAACAAATAACACCGAAATAAATTTTCAGAATTTTATTTTTGTAATCTTTTCTTTCTTTTTTTCGCTCTTTATATCATTCAAACCATTGTATACTCTGAAGATCCACAAAATCTTATGTTGTTTATGAACATTTTCTATTGTAATTATTGTATTCAAAATTGTTCTGGAAGAACATTGCGAACATGCATAAAAATTTGAAACAGCATTCTTGTTGAGTGTCGTTCACAGAATGTCTAATTGTCATGCCAGTTGGAAGTTTATTCTCTGCCCCATTGCATTTCTAAGGACATGTCTGAGCAAAAGTGGGACGTTAATTTACATCAGAATTCGAAAGATATATCCAATAAAATTTAACTTTAAAATAACCCCAAATCTACTCCAAATAGAATATCCCTTCCCATCTCAAATTTCCCCAACCCTATTAATTTTGCTGATAAAAGCCAAAATTTTGCTCAGCTCCAAAGCATGTCCTTCTTTTAATTTTAGTCATCAAGTCCCACATTTTAATTTGAAGAGTTCAAATTTACCAAAGAATTATTTTTTTCCTGGGTCATTCCATTTGATATACTCGTTTACTTCAATTCTGTGAATAAGTAGTTTTTAGCAAATTGCATTCACAAATCATTTACTAAAGAACACACACCAGGAAAAAAATATTCTTTCATCTTGGTTCCTGTTTTTACAACTTTTCCTTTTGCACAATTTTGTTTATAATATTCATAATTCAGAAACAAGAACCAAAGTGACATAAACATAAAACAAAAATCAACAACTAATCAATGATTAAATTCAACATTTCTTTGCCCAATTCTGTCACTTGTCAATTATGTGACCTTCAAATAAAATTTCTGAAGTTAGCAAAGGTCACAAAAATACTAATACATAAATAAATATTGCAAATTTGTCATTATAAAGAACCTTGGTCAGTATAAAATCGAAGGAATGTAGCATAGTTGAAACCTCCTTGAAACAGTTGACTTCTGCAAAAATAATTCCATTAAACTTATTCATTTACCTACAGAATTTACCCCAATTGTTTACAACTTGATACAAATTTTAAAACAGTTTAAATAAATTTATGCACCTCAACGTAAAAAAAATTTCAATAAAAAAAGTAACTAATTCTCCCATTACAAATACCCCTTACCTCCACCCCCCTCCCAACAAAAATAATACAGGTAGCACGTAAATTACAAAGATTGTAACAGACACACAAATGGAACTCAACATAGCACAGTCAACGAAGAAAACAAAAACGCAGTCGTCTTTTGGCATTATAGAATGGTCCAGCTTCAGGGCTGGTCAGATGCTTCCTTTCCTCGGTGTTAGGTTATTCCTGTTGAGGAGATTGAAAATCTCTGGCATTATAAGAAAGCTGCCTTTTCAGACCAGTCTCTATCTGGTACGAGAGGTCACTAGGGATACGATGCTTGCCTTATTGGAATTTACACTTGTCTGGAACACAATCTCAGGAAGGTGCAATAATCCGTGGACACAAAATATCATAGAAGTCTCTTTTCTTCCTATTTTGTTGAAACCATCAATTTTTCCCCTCTCACACAGTGTAGAACAAACACAACGTCTTTAATCACCTTCCAATAAATTTTGTTGCTAAATTCTCTGCATGCATCAACTCCAGAAATATAAAGTATTTACTCACGATTTGAGCACATTGTTACATAAATTGTCTTTACAACATGTACAAACATGTCAAATTTTTTATCTGATGTGGTGCCACAGCTCCCTTGTTCCAAGCCTTTGTGTCAAAGCCCAGTTTGACTGCAGATGTCATGCAGAGAAAAGTTTAAGGCACAAATGATCACAACACTCGCACACTTTAGCACAAACATACACACAGCAATCGCTCGTTGACAGTTAACAGTTAAACCCTGAGATCATCTGATACAGAATAGACTGGTGCTCCTGCTGTTCTTTCTTCCTAACACTTCTTTTTGTATAAAAACAAATATCCAGTCATCAGAAGGTTTTGGACATGAACAATTTGGACTGGAAGGCTTTTCCTATTGGAATTAACATGTAAACGTAACGGCCTGCTGATCCAGTTACATGTGCTCACACAGCAATGTTTTATCCATTGGCATATTCATGTAAATCATATCATTGCTGATCTAATGAAATGTGCTCAAACAACAAGACCATGTCTTCAATATGCATACAGGTAGCAGAAACTTTTTGTTTGTAAAAAAAAAAATACCCCCATCAGTTTAACGTATCAGAACTCTCTCTAGACGGACAGGACACTAGTCTTGCAGTAGGAACACACTTTTCACTATGAGAACAAAAATTGCACATCCCTGTTACAAGATACAAAATGTCTATTACTGTGGTGATATTGGATTTCAGATACAAAATTTGACTAGTTTACACATACAACCTTGTCCAGCCTACTTAACGCACATTGAAGCACTCTGTCAATGCAAACAATCAACATTTTTGGCCCGGCTCACCAGGAGCCAAGCTCAGTCTTATGTACAAGGACTCTGAAGACCAGTTTCTATATTTTTTTGCTGAGGTGAGGAATTTGCCCACCATTAACATCTTAAATCTACACAAATGGAAGGACATCTGTACAATGAAATACTGCTGAAGTGCAGGCTGCTTTTGATTCGGGGTCTGAATTTGTCACTTTGTGACACCACAATTATCATGACAATGAATATAAATAATGTACACATGTTTACGATGGAAGCCTGTATCTGTAACCGCTAGCTTTGAAATCAGATTGTCCTCTAATCTTCCTACTGGGTTAAAAAATTCATCAAGTTTTTTTTTTTTTTTTAAATCTTCCATTAACATACAAAGACAATGCTCAGTTACATCTCTCCATGAATGCAACAAACTTAATTTAAACTTAGCATGGCATTTAATACTGTCTCTGCATGCTTAGATGAAATGGCAAATTTCTTCACTATAAAATTCTCTGAAAGAATTTGTAAATACAGAGAATATGCCTAGCTAAACAGATACATGCTTCCAACAGCACTGAGATCAACAAAAATAAATAGCTGAATCTTGTGTGCAGACTTCATTATGCTGTTTCTGTACAGTCATCTGCACCAAAAATATATTAAACTCTTAGGGAAGAGAGCAGAAGATTGACAATGGATAAAACCCCATTCATCAAGGGCTTTCATGAACACCGACTTCCTCTACCACATTAATCTTTCTGTTACGCTTTTAATTCCTATAAAACTCTTGAAACTTGACAACCACTCACCATAAAATCATCAAGCTTTGCACATTTTCATCAGTATTTGTTTAGTACTTTTGCATTAGTGTATTTATTCTGAATGGTGTCCTATGTCTACTTCATTCAGAACCAAAAACAAACCTGAATGAAAAGAGTTTTCTCACTCCATCATCAATTGTTACTCTCTTCCCTTCCTTTAACATTTACAGATTTACAATGCATTGACCAAAAATCTACTTCTAGTCACCAAATTATTTCAACCCCACTCACAATGTGATAAAACCTGGTGAACTAACATTAACACAAGTTGTCTCCCCTGGTGCACTTTTACCTCCAAATAATAATGCCATTTATGATGAGAAATGAAGATTACATGCTGATCTTCCTTGACAATGTTCAGTTGATATGTTGTTCTTCAAGGCTTACAAATGAAAGTTTTTTAGTATACAAGTGGTTTCAGCATGTTGTGATGCAAAATATGAAAACCAATGCTGCAATGATAAAGTGGAACACACTCTAGCGTCCACTCGGTTGTGTGTTGGGATCCCTTTCCTCCATAATATCGTTCACCATATGAAATTCTGCCACGTAAAGGGACTTGTCAATGTTCTTTGGAATGGGTTTAATCTCTGTTCCCAATTCACTTTCAATCTTGTGCAACGAAAACCTATTAAAGAAAGAGTTATAGACTTTCAACCAACATAAAGTAAGTTTTAACCCTGTTACCAATCTCTGAAAGGAATGTTCGTCATTCTTTTATTTGATGTGATTTCACAAATCAGCAAGCATCTTAATGACAAAACGTCTTACCTGTCATCATAAGTAATGAGATTAATGGCAACTCCCAGGTGTCCAAATCGCCCTGATCGACCAATTCTGTGGAGATATGTCTCGGCATGTTTGGGGAAGTCAAAGTTGATGACGACATTTACTGCCTGAATGTCTATACCTCTGGTAAAAAGATCTGAAATTTTTTTCCATGAAATTATATCAATTTATGAAAGATGCCACATGGTCTCTTGAAGTCCTACATTTAGTTGCAGACAGGTGTATCTAATAATCCTAGCAGTGTCCTATAGTAAGGAATAGACTGAGAGATTCAATCCAGTCTAACCCTTAATATAGGACACTGCTAGGGTCATAAAATACACCTCTGCAGCTAAATGTAAATGATGCATAAATATCTGTTTGAATGCTTGAAGTCACAAGCTGCAGTGTTAATTCCAAAATGAGGTAACAGTGATTATACTTGGTCCCCCCTCGGCATCAGTAAAAGCTATGATCTGCTGGACACAATATGTATCAGTATAGCCATAAAATTATTACAGGAGACCACCATTACCTATTCTTAAGTCATGCCCCCCTTCCCTTGAGCAGGTTTGATAGTCTTTGTAGTCAGTGTGAAAGATATGACCCGGACATCAAAAGCAACAGATGGAGAGGCAAATGGGAAAGCCTATCCATCATATGGCATGTAAAAAGACAGATGTATAAAAGCCTACCTGAACACACAAGGTTCCTGCACAGTCCCTGTCTGAAGTCATGGAACACTCGATTTCTGTGCTGCTGGTTCATTTTAGCATGAATGTAGAAACAGGAGTAACCCAGCTCAGTAATTTTCTTGGCCAGAAGTTCTACTCTTTGTGTGGAGTTACAAAAGATGATGGACTGGTTAATTTGCAACTGAAAACAAAACACAACCATCATAGTCTCCAAATGCAAGAAAACAGAATAACATCTTTACTAAAATTACTTTAGCCAAGCAAGTCCTTTTTTGTGTTTATGTAAGTAAGTAAGTAAAGTTACAACAAGAGGTACTGCTCACTAATCTTGTTACATAACCTGGTGTTCATGTTTTTGAGATTCTGTTTCAAGTGATTATTCTTGAATGTATCAAGTGGAAGGCTCTAGGGAAGGATAGTGCGTGCACTAGCTGAGAAATCAATTCAGATGTGGTCTTGTTTTCTTACCTTAGAGAATAAAGTGTTGAGACAGTGGACCTTTTGTTTTTCCTGTACAAAGGCATAATACTGAGTTACTCCCTTCAGAGTCAATTCGTCCATCAAGTTGATCTCGTATGGGTTATTCAGATACTTCCTCTGTTAAAGCAAATGCACATTTTTTCTCTCCAAGAATATACAATGTATTAAACATACAATGATAATGATTTTCCCCATACATTCCAATGTAAAACCTGGAACTCTACTGCAGCCCTGTGGGGCCATTATTTAAACAGAAACTGTACTGTGTAATAAAGCTTTATAGGAGATCTTATCAGAAGTGGTTGGTGTCTGCATTTCTGTCTCAGAAGCAGAACTGGTAAAAGTTTTCATCATTTCAAGAGATCTCCATCACAATACAACATTACAGTTGTCCTAGCGGGACCAATATCCCCCATGGGACATTCAAAATGGGTTCTAACCACCATGAAGATTGATCACGTCGAGTTTGAGCAGTATAGTTTGAATATTGAAATGATACAATTCACCATTTCACAAGCCGAGATTGACTTTATTGCAACTTGGCTAAAAAGTAATAAGCCTGTCAAATTTTCAAACAATTCCATACAGTATAACATAAATTCTCAAATATTGCTTTCACAAGATTTACTTTGAAAAGTTTATTCAAACTTGGTAAGGCCAGGGAAATATATACACAGTAATTAGATTTGGTAAATACTATGTGATACTCCATATATTTTGGACCTCTTCCTCCTTTCCCCTTTCATTTGGAATACAGTAGACTAAATAGAACCTTGTCAGAAGTGGTTGGTGTCTGCATTTTTCTCTCAGAAGCAGAACTGGTAAAAAGTTTTCATCATATCAAGGTTATACATTTAATAAACTGAGATTTTACAATTGTAATGGGCTTTCTGATAAAAAAAAGTAATAATCTAAAATCAATGGGGAGTACTATGAGGGTAAAAAAATAAATCAAATTCAACAAGTTTTTTATCTTGTTGTAACATTGGTTCAATCCAGCTGTGTAACTTGCAAAAACATTTGATTAAACTGTTAGATTTATATAATTCTTTCTTTTTAATTTGATAAGAAACTGATCTGTAATGAGCTTTAAAGAGATCATGTCAGAAGTGGTTGGTGTCTGCATTTCTGTCTCAGAAGCAGAACTGGTAAAAAGTTTTCATCATTTCAAGAGATCTCCATCACAATACAACATTACAGTTGGTTGTCCTAGCGGGACCAATATTGCCCCATGGGACACTGGAAATGGGTTCTAAATAAAATAAGTGGGCTAATAAACTTCAAATATTTAGTCACCCACATTAAAATCAAGGAGCCCCCACTTTTTAAAAAAATTTAATAAAACGCAGTATTAAGTCTTCCCCGGAAGACATGTGTCGCCTGCTAGTTCATTCTATATGTAATATATCACGTATAATGTTGAAAAAGTAAATTATTGAAATGGTTTTTGTCACTAAACAGGAAGTTGATAAGCGACAAATTCGAAAATGTCTTACACAATACAGTTGGCCACACTGATGCTCTGTGCCAAATATCAGGGAGTTGCCCCATGTGGTTCTTGAGAAAACTGTGACAGAAATTTTTTTGCTGTAAAAAATTCGAAGTCCCGGCAAACAGGAAGTTGATAAGCGACAGATTCGAAAATGTCTTACACAATACAGTTGGCCACACTGATGCTCTGTGCCAAATATCAGGGAGTTGCCCCATGTGGTTCTTGAGAAAACTGACAGAATTTTTTTGTGACGCCGCCGCCGCCGCCAGACGACGGATAGTGATCCCTATATGTCACCACAACAAAACACACTTGTATCTATGGTCTTCAAAATTTCATCAATTATATGCCATTTCTTTTTCCATTGCAAGATGTTTTCCATATACTTTTCAGTGTTGTTTTTGTTAAGTTTAATGAGAATGTTTGCAGGTTCTGATTGTTCAACCGGTTTCTTAATCCCTGAACAATTTCTTTGGATCATCTATGACTTAGTTTCTTCGTGTTTTACGATCATGTCAACTTTGTATGAAGTGCACTGACTTCAAAGATTTGATTTTGAAATTATAGCAGTGCTATTGTCGTATTTTCTTACCACGTGCAAAGCATACCGCTTGCCCTTAGTCCACTTTCTAGAAAAAATTCTTGATTTTTCTTTTCATCTTGGTCAAAATAATCTTTTTCATTTTTGGAGGTTTGTCACCCCATTAATAGAATACCACCTGCTGCTTTACCAATACTTCAAGTGTCACTTTAAAAGCAATTACAATAACTCATTATCAGATAATTGTTTGTCAGAATAAGAAATGAAAGTAGAAAGTAATAGTTATATCAACGATTGTACATCCTGTGAAAATATATCGCTTGCCATGTGGGAGAACCGAAACTCAATTTTAATTAGCCTACCGGAAAATTTACTCACACGAGAGTGGGCGAGTGGTTATCTGCAAGCCTGTGAAGATTGATCATGTCGAGTTTCATCAGTAAAGTCTACATATTGAAATGATACAATTCACCACATCACAAGCCGAGATTGACTTTGTTGCAACTTGGCCAAAAAGTAATTAGCCCGTCAAATTTTCAAATAATATTTTTCATACAGTATGACATAAATTCAAGTATTGCTTTCACTAGATTAACTTCAGATGAGTGTGTTCTAACTTGGCAAGGTCAGAGAAATGTAATCAGTAGTCAAATTTTGCTAAATACTCTGCAATACTACCAATATATTCTGGACCACCTCCTCCCTTCCCCTTTCATTTGGAATACAGTAGACTAAATAGAACCTTGTCAGAAGTGGTTGGTGTCTGCATTTTTCTCTCAGAAGCAGAACTGGTAAAAAGTTTTCATCATATCAAGGTTATTTTTCTAACAATTTGAGATTTCACATTTTCTACCTTGACCAATCATATTTACAATCACTCCCTAATATTGTTTACCTCACCAAATGTATTTTCTTGTGTAAAATTTTATAATCTCAATTTGGGCTATACAGGCAATGTCGTAATGGTGTGAATATACCTGAAATCTACACTTGGTGAGGAAGCTTGTAAATTAGATCAACATATTGTAATTAATTACCTATGGGGTTTTTGAGAGAGGGATTTTTGAATATTTTTCAATGTAACAATTTAAATCTTTTTAATTCTGGTTCCTTGCCTCCTGAGATTGTTAGTTGACAGTTAAGTGACCTGCAAAGGCTTTCTGTTGGTCACACAAAATAATACTCTGAAAATCAATGAGGAGTACAATGAGGGTAAATACAAGATTTAAAAAATAAATAAATCAAATTCAACCCCCCCCCCCCCCCCCCCCCCAGTTTTTGTATTTTGTTTTAACATTGGTTTACTCACTATGTAACTTGTAAAAACCATTTGATTTTCTTTAATAATTCAATTCTTTCTTTTTAATTTGATAAGAAACTGATCTGTAATGAGCTTTAAAGAGATAATGTCAGAAGTGGTTGGTGTCTGCATTTCTGTCTCAGAAGCAGAACTGGTAAAGAGTTTTCATCATTTCAAGAGATCTCCATCACCATAAGTTAATCATTGTTTATGCATTTGGTACCTTTACAAATTGTAATAATAGATACATTGCAGTTGTGATCAAAATGTACATGAATCTTGATAGAGTACGTCTTTATAACAGAAATGAAAATAGAATGTGTATATATTAAAAATAGATTTCATTTTTAAATATACCCGATTGCATGAAGGGGCAAAGGTCCTATGCAAATTTTCCAACACTTGACTGAAAGGTTCTTTATAAGCTGGACCTTGTCTATGGCCTTAAACATTACTATCATCTCTTTGTCCTACTTTTAAGGACATTTTTGTAAGGCCCATGTGTTTACAATCAGTGTTCATTCTGCTGATTGGGCTATACCATAATGATTCAACCAATCAATGACAAGAATACAATGAGGAAATACTGACCGCTATGTAAAATCCAAAGTCAAAACCAGATATTCATTGCGGAAAATAACATTTGTAAACAGTGAAATTTATTGAGAAAACTAGAAATTTCCGGAAGCGGAATCATTATATAGAGAATGGATTTTTTCAGTCCGGAAAGCGGAATTCCGCTTTAGAGCGAAGAAAAATCATGTCTGATCATAAGTTGTGATTGACTTAATCTAGGCTAAAAACTCTCATTTTACAAAGAGATTAGCCTGCCAAATTTGCAAAGAATATTTTTTATATGCTATGAAATAAATTCAGTATTGCTGTCACAAGATTTACTTTTTACAAGTATATTTAAACTTGGTACGGTCAGGGAAATATATACACAGTAATTAGATTTGGTAAATACTATGCGATACTCCAATATATTTTGGACCTCTTCCTCCTTCCCCTTTCATTTGGAATACAGTAGACTAAATAGAACCTTGTCAGAAGCGGTTGGTGTCTGCATTTTTCTCTCAGAAGCAGAACTGGTAAAAAGTTTTCATCATATCAAGGTTATTTTTTCTAACAATTTGAGATTTCACATTTTCTACCTTGACCAATCATATTTACAATCACTCCCTAATATTGTTTACCTCACCAAATGTATTTTCTTGTGTAAAATTTTATAATCTCAATTTGGGCTATACAGGCAATGTCGTAATGGTGTGAATATACCTGAAATCTACACTTGGTGAGGAAGCTTGTAAATTAGATCAACATATTGTAATTAATTACCTATGGGGTTTTTGAGAGAGGGATTTTTGAATATTTTTCAATGTAACAATTTAAATCTTTTTAATTCTGGTTCCTTGCCTCCTGAGATTGTTAGTTGACAGTTAAGTGACCTGCAAAGGCTTTCTGTTGGTCACACAAAATAATACTCTGAAAATCAATGAGGGTAAATACAAGATTTAAAAAATAAATAAATCAAATTCAACCCCCCCCCCAGTTTTTGTATTTTGTTTTAACATTGGTTTACTCACTATGTAACTTGTAAAAACCATTTGATTTTCTTTAATAATTCAATTCTTTCTTTTTAATTTGATAAGAAACTGATCTGTAATGAGCTTTAAAGAGATCATGTCAGAAGTGGTTGGTGTCTGCATTTCTGTCTCAGAAGCAGAACTGGTAAAGAGTTTTCATCATTTCAAGAGATCTCCATCACCATAAGTTAATCATTGTTTATGAATTTGGTACCTTTACAAATTGTAATAATAGATACATTGCAGTTGTGATCAAAATGTACATGAATCTTGATAGAGTACGTCTTTATAACAGAAATGAAAATAGAATGTGTATATATTAAAAATAGATTTCATTTTTAAATATACCCGATTGCATGAAGGGGCAAAGGTCCTATGCAAATTTTCCAACACTTGACTGAAAGGTTCTTTATAAGCTGGACCTTGTCTATGGCCTTAAACATTACTATCATCTCTTTGTCCTACTTTTAAGGACATTTTTGTAAGGCCCATGTGTTTACAATCAGTGTTCATTCTGCTGATTGGGCTATACCATAATGATTCAACCAATCAATGACAAGAATACAATGAGGAAATACTGACCGCTATGTAAAATCCAAAGTCAAAACCAGATATTCATTGCGGAAAATAACATTTGTAAACAGTGAAATTTATTAAGAAAACTAGAAATTTCCGGAAGCGGAATCATTATATAGAGAATGGATTTTTCCAGTCCGGAAAGCGGAATTTCGCTTTCGAGCGAAGAAAAATCATGTCTGATCATAAGTTGTGATTGACTTATTCTAGGCTAAAAACTCTCATTTCACAAAGAGATTATCAGCCTGCCAAATTTGCAAAGAATATTTTTTATATGCTATGAAATAAATTCAGTATTGCTGTCACAAGATTTACTTTTTACAAGTATATTTAAACTTGGTAAGGTCAGGGAAATATATACACAGTAATTAGATTTGGTAAATACTATGCGATACTCCAATATATTTTGGACCTCTTCCTCCTTCCCCTTTCATTTGGAATACAGTAGACTAAATAGAACCTTGTCAGAAGCGGTTGGTGTCTGCATTTCTCTCTCAGAAGCAGAACTGGTAAAAAGTTTTCATCATATCAAGGTTACTAATAAAAGAAATTCTACATTTTACAATTTCTATGTTGACCAATGTGAATCATAATCTCAACTACACCATAATAAATGTGATGGATAGTACAATAACCTACAGTCACTGAAAATAGCCAACACAAGGAGTCAGTGGTCTGCATTGCTCAGGATGTGCACAAACTTGAGTCTACACTTCACAAGGAATCTTTAATATTTAACTAAAATTACTATTTTGTTCTTGACATTTTTGAAAGTTTTCCAACATAAAGCTCAAAACTATCCCATTTCTTTCTGAAAGCACAAGCTGACTAAAGCAGCCTTCAAAGGATTTGTTGGTCACAATAGTTAAAAACTCCAAAAACAATGGGTATAATTAGAAAGTCAGGAGGACAAATTCAAGTTTATTCCAACATGAAATTCAATGACATGATTGAATTCAAATGTATAATTTGCAAAAATAATTTCAAATTGTTTGATTTTTATAAGATGCATTTAATCCTTTCTTTCTCATTTGATAAGAAATACAGATCTATCATATATTCTTTAAGGACACATGCAATGTCTCTGCAAAAAGACTTGGGTATATTACCAGGTCTCTTTTAGAGTTAACATATTTTTATAGTTCCTGGTTGTGGCTAATAAAAACGTAAAGCTAATTCTTATGAATTACAGAAGGTTGTGAAAATGGACATTACTAAGTTACATTTAGCAAAGAAGACCTTCAAGCGGAGAGAAACCATTGGATTGATAAGAAATTACACCACTTTCATTACTAGTTGAGTGATCTAACCACCAAGTTAACCAGGCCGAGATATTAAGTATATTAATATGACTACATGCAAGAACTCTTCATATAAACCAATGAGATAATTAATAGTTTTTGAAACAATGATAGAAATGTCAGGTGGGACCCTAAAGGAGATCTTGTCAGAAGTGGTTGGTGTCTGCATTTCTGTCTCAGAAGCAGAACTGGTAAAAAGTTTTCATCATTTCAAGAGATCTCCATCACAATGGTATTATAACACTATAGCTATCAATGAAATTACCCCCCCCCCCCCCCCCCCCCCAACCGATTCTAACCAGTTTCATCTTGGATTATGAAGTTTGTTGGTCAGGACTCATCACCTAGCCTATCCCTATTACACAGTCTTAGTTCAGACACGAGGTGAGCTGGATGCACATGCACACACATGGTGAATCCAGTTGTCGGAACTGGTTGGTGTCTGCATTTCCGTCTCAGAAGCAGAACTGGTAAAATCTTAATGTTATCAGCATCCATGTGTATTAAGAAATCTTCAGCACGAAGCGTGTACTGCTTAATGTCATTTGATGTAGTGTGGAATTTGGTTTGCTGAGAAAGTTTTGAAAGCATTCAAAACTGTCTTCCCCATAAAAATTAGATATTTACCTTAAATTGTTTCCACAGACAAAGGAATCTGAAATGTAGCAGAATACAGCTAGAATCACCTGTTGAAGGGTGGAATGTATACTCACCATAAATTGCTCAACAGTCAAAGGAAAAGTAGCAGAATATAAAAGGATCTGCCGATCGTGGGGAAGATGAGCAATGATGTGGTCTAGCATTCCTTTGAAGTCTTGAGACAGCAGTTTATCAGCCTGAAATTAAATCGTACAATACACATATTTGCCTGGTTTTTTCCTCCTCCTAAATTTCCTCTTATTCAGTATACATGTTAACAGACTTCAGGCCTTGTTCTGCTTGTAATAACTTTATTTCTATAGACATGTAATATTTAGAAAGTACATAATTATCTGACATCAAGATCCGTTCAGATTTTGGTGAAATTCCTTTAACGATTTTAAACGCATACAAAACAGATAATAGGTAATACAAACTGGGATATGCCTTCCTCTCAACTTTAAGCTCTAGTCCATGCATAATTCATTAAGTTTATATAAATACATCCCAGCAACATTAAATATGTACTGTAAACCAAATACCATGCATAAATAATGTAGAAAAATAGCAAAATATCTTACAGACTTAAGGTCTTCACTAAAACCTTTTCTGCCTTTACCTCATCCAGGACAAGCATCCCACATTTACCAATTTTGACTAGATTCTTGTTCATCAGGTCCAGGATTCTTCCAGGAGTGGCAATAATCACATGTACTGAAATCAACACACATATTTTAAGGAACAAATTTTGTATAACAGTCTGTGGTTAAAATATTTCACTACTCCATTCATTGAACTTCATATTATCCTTTAATTCTGGTTATTATTTGGTCATATCCTGTAGATCCCTGACTTTACGTGTATAGTAAATATCCCATAATAGATGTCAAACTGTGAGAACATGAATACACGAATAAACTTGTAATCAAGACGTATTTATTTTAGCAATATATAAAAATTAAAAACAAGTCATTCTATTTTGCAAGTGGTGCTTCTTGCTATTTGAAGTGATAACAGATTCCTTGTGTGTGTGTATATAGGAATTTACAGCATAATCCTTTAGATTTGTTCATTACCTGGGTCATACAGCCTCATGATATCGTCCTTTAGATTTGTTCATTACCTGGGTCATACAGCCTCATGATATCGTCCTTTAGATTTGTTCATTACCTGGGTCATACAGCCTCATGATATCGTCCTTTAGATTTGTTCATTACCTGGGTCATACAGCCTCATGATATCGTCCTTTAGATTTGTTCATTACCTGGGTCATACAGCCTCATGATATCGTCCTTTAGATTTGTTCATTACCTGGGTCATACAGCCTCATGATATCGTCCTTTAGATTTGTTCATTACCTGGGTCATACAGCCTCATGATATCATCCTTTAGATTTGTTCCTCCCGTTGTCACCATAACCTTCAGCCCTAAGTGTTTGCAGATCTCAATACAGATCTGACTGGTTTGGAGGGCTAACTCTCTTGTTGGCACAATAACAAGAGCTGTAAATGAATAATATCTTATTGCAAACTGTCCTTTTTAAAAGATCTGGATTCTTTTTAACATTTATGTTTTAAAATAGTCACCAATCACACTTTTTGTTAAAAAGTCTCAAATTTACTATTCTGCTAAAATATCCAACATGCATCTCTTGACAAACAAGCAATAAAAAAAATAAATAAATCAATATATGCACCCAGGGGTGCATAAGCCAAGTTGCATGGGATGCATTGTAAAGTCAGGAATGATGTGGCATATTTATAATTGTGAAGAACTAATTTCAGTTTTAAACTTTTCAAGTTACTGTCCAGAAACCATATTTGTCTGAAGTTTTCAATCTATTTTTGGTCACTGTGACCTTGACCTTTGACCTCCAAAATCAAAAGGGGCCTTGCTTTGCTGGTATCCAACAATATAACCAAGTTTCATTTGATTCAAATAAAAAATTTCAAGTTATTCTCCGGAAACTAATTTTTTTTGGAATTTTAAATCTATTTTCGGTCACTGTGACCTTGACCTTTGACCCAATTTCTCCAAAATCAATAGAGGTCTTCCTTACCTGGTACATAACAATATCTTTAAGTATCATTTGATTCGGATTTAAACTTTCTGAGTTATCATCCGGAAACCAAATTTTTCTGAAATTTTCATTCCATTTTTGGTCAGTGACCTTGACCTTTGACAATTTTTCTCCAAAATCAATAGGGGTCTTCCTTACCTGGTACCCAACAATATATCAAAGTTTCATTTGATTAGATTGTAAACTTTTTGAGTTATCATCCGGAAACCAATTGTTGACACCCAACCGCCCGCATCACCAAACCAATAGCCGAGTTCAACTACGTTGCAACTCGGCTAAAAAAAAAAGCAACCCACCAAACACTTCACCTCTGAGAGAATGATGGTACCCCGTGATTTTCTATGAAGACTTACACTGAACTTCATCTCTGCTGGGGTCCGCCTTTTCCAGAATTGGAATTGTATAGGCTCCAGTCTTTCCTGTACCATTTTTAGCACGGGCTAGAACGTCTCTTCCTGTTAAAGCAATAGGAATGCTGGCCTCCTGAATTGGAGAAGGCTTCTCCCAGCCCTTCTCAAATATCCCCATCAGAAGCTCTCGTTTTAAACAGAAATCTTCAAACTCGTTACCTTTGGTGTTTGTGACATCCTAAAATAGAAGCATTAAATTTATTTTAAATCAATGCACTTACACCCCGAATACAAATTTATCCTTATGATTAAAGTGTTAAGAATCTACAGGTGGTCTTTAATAACCAACTTGTCATGACATGTGGCACATGGTCTTGACAGTCGCTTGGGCCATCCTTAAAAATATCTTCGTTTCCCGCACCCGACCCGCCATTTTCAACATGGGTCGGTCGGTCGGTAGATTTTTTTCTTTCCTAATTGAATGTTTGTCCAAAGCATTCATATATGGTTTCATGACAGTGTAGTTTGTTTGATATTCGTAGGATTGGTTAACTATATATCGTTAACCGATTGGTGACTGTATTATCTGCCATAATACTATCCATCTCATTGCGATCCAGCCTCACCCTCCAACACCTCCCAAATGCATCAACATGGTGAAGTTGGAAGTGTGTTGTAGTAACATACATATGCTTCGTATGGGACGTATGGGTTGTCGCATGGTTTAAAAATAAATAAATATAAATAAATAAGGACCATCGTGTACCAACACGTCTAATGACTGTGGTACTGTCTTTTGATGGCCAGACACATACATGTGGTCATATGTCATAAATCATAATTAAATAAAGAAGTAACTTATAAATGAGTAATAAAATTGATAAAGAAAATTTATTATAATAATTTTTATTTGATTTATTTAATAATTTTAATAATAATTTATGTTTAAAGAGACACTACAGCTCATTTTCCACATTTTAATAAAGTCTTTTTAAAACCATGTATTGATAAAATGATAAATTTCATATCGATACTGACAATTTTGAACAATTGGGATGCATCAATTTACTCTCAACTGCGCTTTGAAGATCGTTCGGAATTCAAAGGTTTCTTCATGCTGACTCGGACTTTTGAATGCTTATTTACATCACGTGGTTTTGAATGACAGCAAAGGTGTTCTGTAGGAAATTATTTAAATTCCCCTTCAAGGGGGTCCACACTCACCTTTCAAGTATAAGATTATTCCCTGTTCCTTATTAATAAGTAATTATAAATCATTATTTCAACAGAAACCTTCCATGTTCCCACTGACCGATGTTTTTACAACTAACACTTGTCGTGTTCAGATAAAAATAGCATTACTTTTAAACGTGGTGTCTTCGCAGCTAGTCTCAATGGCAGATTTAGGGGGCCAGGATCCCCCTCCCTTTTTACCCCACAGATTGTGAATGAAAATCCAAATTTTGCACCAGAATGGCCGATTACTTTGGCTAATCTTTTACTTTCACACCCCTCTTCGGAAATCCTAGATCCGCCACTGAGTTACATGTGTTTCTCCGAGCTCTTTGTTTTCCAACGGTCAAACTGATACCAAGGTAAATTTTATTTCACGTATGAGTTTTATCTCATTCTAATTTTACCTCTTTTCTCACAGAATCTGTCAAAATTCTAGATCTATCAACTACACTTTCTCTCTCTGGACGACATGCTGCACTGTTTACTGTCTATGCGCATGCGTATGAAGACTGAAAGGAGGAGACTCGATATTTTGTGTATAGGCCATCAAAAAGTATTAATTTTTACGTTTAAACGATAATTTTTAACTTTAGATAAGTGTTATTTTCGCAAAGTTCATACTTTCAACAATGCAACAAAAATTGAGA
The DNA here is from genome assembly GCF_947568905.1 of Ostrea edulis. Taxonomy (NCBI): domain Eukaryota; kingdom Metazoa; phylum Mollusca; class Bivalvia; order Ostreida; family Ostreidae; genus Ostrea; species Ostrea edulis. The sequence goes on along the minus strand of NC_079165.1, from coordinate 79,948,333 downwards.
AAGCGCTGGGAAAATTGTCATTTCATGATTTTTGCGCAAAATGAGCTGTAGTGTCTCTTTAATATATTATATATTTTTTTTTTTATAAATAACAGAATATTTAATATTTATTTGGATTTTAATAGAAGGTAATAATTCGTAATATTAGTAACAGGAAATAGTAATAGGGATGTAGGTATGTATATACATGTGAAATAACTAAAATATATACAGATTTGAGAAAAGAATTAGGGTAGGGTCGCCAAAGAAAATTTTGATAATAGAGTGCTACTAGTTATTAGTTATTAATCATAAATTATGCCATACAACAATTTTGAGATCGTCATTAGGCAAGAATTTTGAGGTCATCAGGTGCTACATCTCATACCCTGTACCATGTTTCTGTAGCTAGATCCAGCTAATATAGCACGACATGGCTCCCTAACTCTTATTCGATAGTATGTATTATGTATGTAAACTAAAGATGTATATCGTAATAAAATAATAAAGTAAAAGAAGTTAATGAGTTAGTTCATATAACAAATTAGTATGACATAGACTAAATTAATGACTATATTAATGGCTATAATAATTGATTTTAAAATTAATGTATACCCGTGATATTACAGCATAATAATTTACATATAAACACACATTTACATATGCACAGATATATACACATAATATAATAATAATTGTAATCCATACATATGGACATATCCGTATTCATATAAAGAGAAAGGAGGGAAAGAAAGAAAGAATTTTTTTTGGGGCGTAAGCAGGATTCGTAACCGCGCACATATAGATGGTAGGCCGTGTGATCTTGAGCCCAACGCTCTAACCACTCGGCCACGGAGTCCATACGTTATTTAATGCCAAAAGTTCATTAGAATGCTGTAAAATTAAGTTTAATATAATAATTATTAACGTTTGTAAATTTATATGTTGTAAGTTTAGATGTTGTAAGGGTTTGTAAGCATATACAATAAGAAACTTTTAGTTATGGTAGTAAATATTTGTTAACGTTACAGTGCTATCAAGATTGCGTATAAATTTATAATGTTGAACGGATTTCGTATAAACATTTAAACGATGAAAGGACGTTTTCCGATGTATTGCTCAGATTTATCTTTCGAATAGTTTTGGTTATGATCTCACGGTCATCCCTAAAAATTGTGACAGAAAACATGGCGAACTTCGCCATGTTTTCAAATTATGACTGTTTGATCGTAAAAATTTCTCTTTCGGAGCAACTCCGCTTTTGTCCATACTTTGTGTGTTGGAAATAGCCGAGTAGTTCCGGTTATCCACAGAATTCTGTACAAGGGAAATAACTCCAAGGCTCAAAATAATATACAGAACGATTCCGGTCAAGATCCGGTTTAAAAAAAAAAAAGAACGTCCAATGACCAAAAAAAAAAATTCGGTCGCAACGTTTTCACACGGTCGGTCGGGTGCGGGAAACAAAGCTATTTTTAATTTTGGCCTTGCATGTTAATGGTGCAACGAGAGCCATCTGACAACTGGAATGTCATTGGCTTTTTATGACTAAAATTGGCATCACTTCTTTTAATGTTTCTTTAATCATAACTTCTTTTTTATTAATCTAAAACATCAGTCATCCAATTCCTGGCAAAATGAGCAAGTTCTGGGTTTAATATAATACACAGTCTGGTCAAATGCAACCCTTTTGTAAAATATGATATTCCAATGTCTTTTCCACAAAAAACATCATGACATGGGACAAATATTTTAAACGACTTCCTACCAATGATCTTGAGCTTTTGTCAATCATGAATGCACTTTCTTTCATTCCAAGCTCATGACACATGGTCTAGTCATAAAAACAACATTTGTGAAATCCAAATCCAATAAACTTGACAAATAAAAAATTTCATCAGCCTGTACAATGAAATGTGCTGTAACATTCTACAAATCTGAATAAAATTTTATTGAACATTACTCTACCAAAATAATTTTCAGAAACTCTGCATTATTAAGTTAAGGCTAAGAGAAATGTCTTGGATCTTCACAATTTCACTAACCATGACCTTAGTTTTGCTTTGATTCAGGAATTATGACAATTAGGTCTTATCATTAAGTTGTAGCCCAGACCTTTTTTTTTTTATCATTTAGGCCCCCCCCCCTTTTTTTTATTGAGTTGGTTTACGGATCCGCGGTACTGATTTTTTGGGATGTTGGAAAAAAATAAAATGGATTTTCACTCCTTTTTATATTTCCGACGCTGTAATTTTTCCTTTTCACAAAAAGAAAAAAAAGAAAAAGAAAAAAAAGAAAGAAAAAAGAAAAAAAAGAAAAGAAAATAGATTCTGCTTGACTGGATATTTGGACAGACGCCTCCGTCGAAATCTCGGGACAGTCCATAATATTCATGTGTAGAATATCAGTCAACTTCAGCCGGTGCTAACAATTATTCTGCACCTTAGTAACAATGCTTTTTGCTTCCAATAAGTTATCTGTTTATGAAACTAACTTCTATTTAGCATTAGTTATGCATTGCATACCATTTAGATATGTAAATCCCAAAATAAAAACAAACACTTCTTTTCAGATGGCATCCATGATGTACGTTGGGTTGCACTAATCACCTAAACAAGTATAACTTTACCTGACCTTACCATGCATACATTTTGCCGAGGATACCCTTTTAAATTCTTATTAATGAATTTTAAAGAAATATTCTTCATAATTAATATGTGTAATTCTTCATATATTGAAGGAGGTTGAAAACATATTTAACATTATTGAATTCATTCATTGTATAAAATTTATTGACTACCAACAATAAATTGATCTGACCTATATAAAATTCAGAATTTTTGAATAAATGTTTATAGGCTTTATGAATTTTATTTATAACTTTGACTTCATAAATAAGACTTTAAAACTTAAAAGTAAATTTTTAGACAAAATATATGCTTGGTAAGGTCAGTCAGGATTTTAGTACTTCAGGTGATTAGTGCGTCCCTATATATATGTCATGGATGCCATCTTTTGAATGGAAAAACGATGTGGATCTTTTATTTTGGGATTTACATAACTAAACGGTAAACAATGGACATTTAATAATGATAGAAAGTTAATCTAATAAACAAAAAATCAATGTATGCACCCAGGGGTGCATGAGCCGAGTTGCATGGGATACATTGTAAAGTCAGGAATGATGTGGCATATTTATAATTGTGAAGAACTAAATTCAGTTTTAAACTTTTCGAGTTACTGTCCTGAAACCATATTTGTCTGAAGTTTTCAATCTATTTACGGTCACTGTGACCTTGACCTTTGACATTTTTCTCCAAAATCAATAGGGGCCTTGCTTTGCTGGTATCCAACAATATATCCAAGTTTCATTTGATTCAAATTAAATTTTTTTCCCCGAGTTATCCTCCAGAAACCAATTTTTTTGGGGGGGGGGGGGGGGGGGGGGGGGAATTTTAAATCCATTTTCGGTCACTGTGACCTTGACCTTTGACCTATTTTCTCCAAAATCAATAGGGGTCTTCCTTACCTGGTACATAACAAATCATTTGATTCGGATTTAAACTTTCCGAGTTATCATCCGGAAATCAAATATTTCTGAAATTTTTATTCATATTTGGTCACTGTGACCTTGATCATCCGGAAACCAATTGTTGACACCCAACCGCCCGCCCGCATCACCAAACCAATAGCCGAGTTCAACTTCATTGCAACCCGGCTAATAACATTTTTAAAGGAAACAGCATTGTTGCCAAGGTGCACAATAGTCGCTATATACCACCGTCTTAAGTTGACAGTGAAGAGAATATTAAAGTTGATAATAAAACATTGACCTCAAATCAAGTTCATTTTTATTACTTAACATTTTATCATTTGAACTTTTTTTTTTTTACCTCCTCTGAACGGATTTGAAAATTCTGAAATCCGTAAACAAATTTAAAAAAAAAAATTGGCCTTACTAGTGATTTTGACCATGAACAAATCACTTTGGTTTAGGATAAGAACCAGAACAATGTACTGGCAAGATTTTTTTCAATATATATATTGCATTGCTTTTATTCTTCAAAATATGGTTTATTCAGCATTCATTTCAATACTTAGTTATTTTTTTTACATGAAAATTCCCGTGTTGTTGTACTACTACTTTGATTTCTCCCAAATTAAAAAGGTATTGATACCATTAACATAGGTAGCAAATAGAAAAAGAAAAGTTGAGTGTCTTGAATTCTAACACATTTTTCATGATAATCTTGGACCAAAAATAAAAATTTATTTGTTTGATGTACTCCGACCGACCCGTCAAATTTGCTCCTACCCGATCATTTTTTTCCGGCAATTTAAAATTTCATTTTTATTTGTTCCCTTGAAAAATAGAAAATTCTCCTTATTTTAAAAGAAAATATTATAAAATATGATGTTCAAGAAAAAAAAAAACCAACCTACCTACCGACCCACCTTGAAAAATGTGGGTTGGAGTACATCAAACAAAAATATTTTCGATGATGGCCTTAGCTCTGCTCAAAACACATTCAGTGATCAAGATTTTTTTTTACACTTCACACAAAAGAAGAATGGTTGATGAATAAAATTTCAGGACATCATATTCGTAATCATCCAATTTATTTATTGATTCACCATGCATGTTTGCATAAAGATATGTTACACAATATGAGATGTACACGGCCCACCATAAATAAGTATACACTCGCCAAAATAAGTTACTTTCACATATAAAATAATGGGTTACATCATTGATACAGATTTTTCAATGCAAAATACATAGCTCTTACATATAAATAGATAATGTTAGGCTTTTAACTTTCTATATCCTTTTAAAAAAAAAAATTAAAATACTCCATTTTCTGAATTTATTAAAAAGAGCTATTATGCAAACTTTCAACTTGAAACCATTTCAAACAAGAGGTACTGTGAGCAATGCTCACTAAGAATACCCCCCGCTTACCCCAATCTTCCAAAGGGTGTTGGTAATAGGTATAAACTACCTCTTTTCTGAGTGCAAAAAACAAATGGCATGACAAACCGAACCATATTGCTACTTCGATGTCCAGTGCGCGTGACCTTTGACCCCAAAATCGATAGGGAACATCTTCATCCCATGGGTAGTCCATATGTATGATATGGTGACTGTAGGTGGAAAGGATAACGCTTTAGAGCCCGGAAACCATATTGCTACTTCGATGTCCAGTGCGCGTTACCTTTGACCTTTTGACCCCAAAATCGATAGGGAACATCTTCAACCCATGGGTAGTCCATATGTATGATATGGTGACGGTAGGTGGAAAGGATAACGCTTTAGAGCCCGGAAACCATTGCGTCTACAGACAGACGGACAACCCGATTCCAGTATACCCCCCCCACAACTTGTTGCGGGGGGTATAATTATGTACTAATACATATTATTGTGTATTTGATGTGTACTTTTACAGGACCCTTTGATTTTTCACAGTAAATAAACCAATATCACAATTTAACAGACTTTGCCAAAAATATTGAAAGTTCATTAATTGTTTCGCATATATTGAAGTTGTACCCTTAACTGATAATTTTGTTGTTATAAATTGAAAGTTATACACAGTGAATTCAGCTCTTTTTCATTACATTGAATATATTTCATGTCAAAATGTGTAACAAGCTTATGTGTATACTTATTTATGGTGGGTAGTGTTTAATGAAAATATACTAAATACTTACAGTTCATATACATATATGTAATTACAAGTATATATATTTGAATGTACCTGTGACATCAAAATGTATGTATGCAATTTAGTATTGCATATAACATTAATCAAATATAATTATAGCACTTCACTTTTGTTGCGCAATTCAAAACATTCATGTAAAAAGTCACATAACCTTCTAGCATGAACTATATTGACTGGGTTGTCTTGTAGTTTATAACTTACAGTGGTTTTGACTCTCAAGTCCTTTGGTGGGAGATTAAGCTTTGCCTTCCATCCAGCTAGATCTCTGAATACAAGAGAAACGAATTTTTAACACAAATTACAATAACTATGAAGACTTAAATCATTTTCATCGATTCATTTTTGTTGTGCACATCAATGGAACGCATCCATCATGAGTTACATTTCATTTTCAACTTTTGCTTTCGACATGCAGGAGTAATATTAGGCCCCATTCCTAATTCATTTCTTTTTAATGAAAAAAAAAACCAAGATGTGTTTGTGAAACACAAATGCCCCCGACAATGGCCAAGTCCAAAGATGGCCAAGGTCACAAGGACAAATATCTTGGTACCAGTAGAAAGATCTTGTCACAAGAAATGTTCATGTACAATACGAAAGCTCTAATATTTACCATTTAGAAGTAATGACCAATGTCAATTTTGGTAAAAAGTAGGTCAAATGTCAAGGTCAAAAGGTTTAGTACCAACCGAAAGGTCTTGTCACAAGGAATACTCATGTGAAATATCTAAGTTCTATCACTTACTGTTCAAAAGTTATTAGCAAGGTTAAAGTTTCAGACAGAATTACAGAAGGGACAAAAACAATATGCCCCCCCCCCCCCCCCCAATATTCGATCTTGAGGGCAAAAAATCAATATTTTCAAGAATAAGCAATAAAATGAGTTATTGTATATTTGTGCAGTATCATTTCAGAACTCTTTTGAGAATGAGTTAATTTTAAAAGCAATGAAATAAAAGGTGTGATTTGATTGAGTTTTATTACTTGTTAATCGACGGAAAATGCTAATTTCTTAAACTTTAAGTCAACAGACTTTGATTGTAAAATTCCAAATCCAAAGAGACGGGGACAATTCCCAAATTCCTATGGAAAATTCCTGGAAATTAGGCCACTTTTGAAAATCGTTTTGCTTGCCCTCTCTCATCTTCGCTAGCCAAGGCTTTACGATCCGCTCCGCTTCTCTACAAACCCTTGGCAGATTTAGTGCGATTTTCGTAGCTTTGAGTGGCGCCCTCCAGAGGATGGAAAACAACCCTGTTTGGATTACATCATGCTTATCCAAGGAATATGCGTGTTTCAACTACTGTTTAAAAGTTGTTTAGAAATGGTTGCGCTCAGAGAGTAACGCAATGTGGTATGCAAATCATTCAAAATATCAATAATAAATTTAACTATCTCTTAACTGCATACTTGAAAAAGAAATCAGGTGCGAACCCATGAAATATATGTAGTCGAGTCTACGTCTAAAAATAACCCCACGTGTGTAAGGTGAATTCCAAATTGAGGAAAATAGCTCTGACGCAATTGTCTAAATCTGGGATAAATAGAACATAAAAACGAATTACAAGAGATGTTTGATATTAAACTTATGGTACGGTACTGTAGTACATAAAATGCACTTTTTTACGCAGATACGAGTCTGAACTGCGCATGTGGCATCATTGGTTTGGATATGTATTTGATACATGGCCGAGTGACAGTTGTAGGTATTTAAATTCCTTTGTTTTGCACGTGATCTGACTGACGTAACACGTTCTCTGATTGAGCAGTGGACTTTCCCTGCGTCCAATCATATGCTGAAAGTTGAGGCTACGAAAATCGCACTAAATCTGCCAAGGGCTTGTAGAGAAGCGGAGAATTCATTTTTGACAATGCTAAATTTGAAATTTATCAAACGTCATTGTTTTGCTGGTACAAGGCTCGTTGTCAACATCATTTAGTGTTGCCTGCCAGGTCACCATGATGCTTTTCATTAAGTGGTCTTTTACACAATGTAAACATTTTGAAGATTAAGTAGTTGACATAAAAAAATTAAAACTAGTTAATGGGATAAGGAGATTCATTAAAATTCTTTACCCAGCTTTCATATCCGTTGAGTTGGCATGGTTACCAGAATTTTGTTCAACAGTAGCCGAGGCCATGGTTACATCCACAAGATCTTCTGTTCAAATGTGGTTAAAGAATACACTAGATATGCACTCCTCGAAACATGAAACTGAAAGCAAAATCACAAAAATGCAGGGTGCATGATCATATACACAACTCCAAGTTTACAATAAAAAAATAAAATAAAATTAATATAACCATTTTATTTAATTACTCATTTCGCTACAGGTACGCACCATTAAATGAAACAAAATACCACGACTTTGTACTAACCACCAATTCACCTTCACTTTTCTTCCTTAAAATAGAATTGGCACCATTCCAAATGCCAAAATACTATTACTTTTTCCCAATTTTAAGGTTAAAAAATGTCCAGTAACAAACTGCCATGACATTGCAATTAGAGGCTCAGAATTTGTGTTGTATGAAACCTTGTTTGAGTGAACCAATTTCTTTACACATGGTAATAAATATAAAGGTCAATAAAATGGCATGACTATTTGCTTATTTGTTTAAGCTTTAAAATATAATTATATGTTAATCTTAAATGCTATTTGTTGACATGATAGAATATTTCCAATTTGTTTTATTTTGACGCTATTTTCCTCCGAATATTGAATGGGTATGGTTATCATATCCACATTGTAGAAAATAAATGCTGTTAACCGATGTTGGAGGAGGAAGGCACACCCGAATTCACTTCTGTGGAGATAGCCCTAATTTATGCCTACTTTGAGATGTTGAATTATTAGCTCTTAGAAGTGATGGTCAGTATCATGGTGCATAAGATATATCAATACATTACGAGTTTTGATCTATTCGTGATCTATTTGAGTTTCAAAGGGGTTATCTAGAGTAATTTTCCATGTTGCCAACCTTATTGTTAGTATAAAAGTATACTTCATAAATATCTCAATCGGGCAAAATATTGCCAACCTTATTGTTAGTATAAAAGTATACTTCATAAATATCTCAATCGGGCAAAATACTGGCTCTTCTTTTACGTTTAAAGATGAATATGGATAGTTTAAACAAGTAATTAAATGAAAATGGTTGTAGTTATTCTATGAAAATGGTTGTAGTTATTCTATAAGTACTGTAGTATTGTTTTGGAAAACTGAGGGGAGTGGATATGATCATGTCCACAGGAACCTGTGCATAAACTTACATCAAAATCTAATAGCTAAAGAAAACAGAATAACGAGGTAATTCGGGCTACAATCTGGGAAGCAGCAACTATAGCTACCATCGGTATTGGAAGCAAACAGAGATTTTCCTATATAGAAGTATAATTTAGAGTATATAACATGTAAGAAATATTGTAAAACAACTTCATAAGTTATCAAACATCCACAATTTGCCAGTATCAAATTAATTTGTACAACTTAAATTGATCTGCATTTGATATCGCTAAATTATTTCATCCGAAATTTATTTCGTACAGTAAACTCATAAATCACTAAAGTAATTATCTATACTACAAATAGTGGTTAGTAAAAACATATCAGATAATACTAGAAGCAAGATGGTCTAAGATTCAAACCGTACCCTTACAATCAAAAATATTCTTCTCTGACAGCCAGAGTCGGTAGGTATTGCGCAGGACAGGAAGTTGTATTGTTTATGCAAACTTGTGAAACAAAAACAAATATTTAAAAAAAAATATTTTTGTTTAAATTAGAAAGTGCCTATACATTTATCTCCTTTTCACCTTTATATCGACACTTTGTTGTTGTTATGAATGATTTAAGCTGCACCCTGACCCTTAGGTTATAGGTCAAGAAAGTTTGATCAACAACGAAGTTGTGCATGTTCGGAAGCGCTATACGCTAGTCCATAACGCGAACGTGCATGAGCCGCCTGAGCCTGAGGTATTATTTTAGTACATGCCAGTAAAATCTGCTTCTGAAGAGTTTTTAAAAAGAATTTTGAAAGAGAATATTGCAAGGAAATGTTATTGGAAACAATTTCAAGAAGAGAAAGTTGCATAAGGTCGGATTAGCTTGATTATCATGTAATTTGTATGTGTTCGGCTTTACTACTAGTAGAAGTGCTAACTTGGTTATGTTAGGTCGATGAGAAGAAGAAATTAACACATTGCAATGTTTATAACACAACCCAAACTTTGGGCGTATGAATAGCGCAGAGAAACACCAGGTGTCTGTTATGATCATTAGCAATGTTAATAATAATCACTAAATAATACTGCAGTGTTGCACTCAATCATATATCACCTGACAATTGGTTTAAAAAAGAGTAGTCATCATATCCTGCAGAGGTTAAGTTTTCCTGTGATACTAGAGGGTAATATGAACTTATATTGGTGCATTTTGACAGCCAACTTGTGCCAATATTCACCAATATAAGTTCAATAACCCTTTTATAATATAGCTAAAGTATTTAGTTGTTAAATTATATCCCTTTTCACTAAAAATACTCCAAAATAGACGAGAATTCATCAATATTGGCATCTGAGGTGAAAGTGTGCAATATCAGCATGCATTTCTTAACTGTTCAATATTAAACCCGTCATTACAGCTTGTTTAGGTCATTACGGTAAAGTCAATATTGAACGCTCATACTCGGAATGTTTTGGGTGCACACAATTTAATTACACAATGCAAAGTTAGCGTTCAATAAATTCTCAGGATATTGAACGCTATAACATTCTCTAGATTTTACACAGATTTTATAATACATGTAGACTATTTATTAGCTATTATATAGCTAATATATGAGGCCTTATCAGTGAGGCTGAATCTCCAATGAGGCCTCATACAATGATTTCAGGATGTTGTTTTCAGGAAAGCATAAAACAGGTGTCCACTGCATAATTGTAGCCCCCCCCCCCTTATTTGTCACATTAAAAACCTGGTATACACTATACATTAAAGGGACTATCAACATAGAAAATAGAAAATAATTCACCCTTGAAGGGATTTTTGAAAAATAACCCCACTCCACATGTAGTAAATATTGATGTAATTAATATATAGACCCCTATAGGAGTTGCATGTTTTGATGTGTAAAATAAAGCAAAAGAAAGGTCTTGGGTAAAGGGATGTGAAAAACAATTGTTTATTATAGAATTGATAAGAAATTTTAAGTCACAAGTGCAAAATCTGATGGAATTTTGATTTTATATAACAAGGGAAATAACTCTTGAGAAAATAAGCATGACGCTTGTGTCAAATAGAATGTAAATTTTATGTAGTGTATGGGATATCTTAATTCAGTTTACAATGCATTTTCTCTTGTATGTTTACTTACAATAACAAAGGATTTGGACTTACTAGTTAAGTACATTACCAACCTTTGCCTGCAGCAACTCCATGATGTATTTCGTCAGCTGTCACACGTCAGGTCCATTTCAAAGACTATTTCTACCTAAGTAGCTATTAATAGCTACATAGGTATTTAAACCTACTTAAAGTAGCTACTTCTACCTACTTTTACCTGTTTTTGAAAATATAAATAAATAATAATTAAAGTGCATCTTTTAAACAGGTCAGTCGTTTCATGTATCATGTTGTGCACGGCAAAATTCAGAGTGTAAATTTGAATACTTCACGAGGGTGGAGAATGCAGAGGAAATGCATGAAAATTCGCCCCAAAAACCTTTGGTGTAAAACTGCATGAAGGTAAACTACAGATTTGTTAGACATTCTACACTTTTTCTCACGTAGCTTTGATCCTAAACTCATAGAAAATGGAACTAGGTGCTGTTATTGATGCAAATTTGAAAAGTTAGAAAGTAATAATTTTTGTGCAATGTTTCTGTGGTATTCATCGTCAGTGTAAGTGAATCAAGAAATTTGGTACACGCCATATTGCGCCGTTCCTGCGTTTGGCCACGAAATGTAAGTAAAGGAAAAAGTAGGTAAGAATAGCTACCTGGAGTAGGTTTAAATACCTACGTAGCTATAAGTACCTACGTAGGTAGAAATAGTCTTTGGACTGGACCTGTCACATTTGTCAGCTGTCATATTTGTCAGCTGTCACATTCATGTACATGCTATCCTGATCTCTGGTACAGAGTGATCATGGTGATTGACAGATGCTGAAGTCGCTCCACCTCTGTCAGATTCTATAAATTGAATGACTAGAAAGATCCTGATCTTGATGCAATCTGAATTCCTAAAATTGATCACAAATTAGCTAGCATTCTCGCATTTGTATATCAAGATGTGCCTTTTAATCTCAAACGAATTCTTGAATCTTTATGTACAGAAGTCCTAACCAACTTCCAAATGATTTTTGCTGAAATATGTCAAACTTTTAATGATATCCTATATAATACATGAAGTTTAACAGAGTATAAGGACCAAGCCTGCCAGTAACAAGGTCATACATGTTGTGTAGTGATTCTGTTTTGTAGGGGGGGGGGGGTCATATGATAAATTATATGTGTACACAATACCCCTTGTTGCAAGATGGGCTTAGGCCATTTAAATCGGATGTAAGGGGTAACTCCTGGTGGAGAGATGCACTGAGAATTTTATTGCTTCTGTGTCTTTACTCTTTTTTTCAGTCTTGCCTTTTGCGTCCTTGACATCCACATGCCAAGTCAGCAATGGCATCCAAGAAACTTGACCTGACCAATGACAGTAGAAGAAATGAAGTTTTGCTAAAAGATCGAGTAAAAGAGGTAATGTTAGACTTCATAGAGTTTATGTTAGACTTCTTAGAGGTAATGTTAGAGTAGACTTTATAGAGATAATGGTAGACTTTATAATTTACAGAGATAATGTTAGACTTTATAGAGGTAATGTTAGACTTTATACAGATAATGTTAGACTTTATAGAGATAATGTTAGACTTTATACAGATAATGTTGACTTTATAGAGGTAATGTTAGACTTTATAAAGGTAATGTTAGACTTTATACAGATAATGTTAAACTTTATAGAGGTAATGTTAGACTTTATACAGATAATGTTAGACTTTATACAGATAATGTTAGACTTTATAAAGATAATGTTAGACTTTATACAGATAATGTTAGACTTTATAGAGGTAATGTTAGACTTTATAGAGATAATGTTAGACTTTATACAGATAATGTTAGACTTTATAAAGATAATGTTAGACTTTATAGAGATAATGTTAGACTTTATACAGATAATGTTAGACTTTATAATTTACAGAGATAATGTTAGACTTTATAGAGGTAGACTTTATACAGATAATGTTAGACTTTATACAGATAATATTAGACTTTATAGAGATAATGGTAGACTTTATAGAGATAATGGTAGACTTTATAGAGATAATGTTAGACTTTATGAAGATAATGTTAGACTTTATAAAGATAATGTTAGATTTATAAAGATAATGTTAGACTTTATGAAGGTAATGTTAGACTTTATAAAGATAATGTTAGACTTTATAGAGATAATGTTAGACTTTATAATTTACAGAGATAATGTTAGACTTTATAGAGGTAGACTTTATACAGATAATGTTAAACTTTATAAAGATAATGTTAGACTTTATACAGATGTCAAACTTTATAAAGATAATGTTAGACTTTATAGAGATAATGTTAGACTTTATACAGATAATGTTAGACTTTATACAGATAATGTTAAACTTTATAGAGGTAATGTTAGACTTTATACAGATGTTAAACTTTATAAAGATAATGTTAAACTTTATAAAGATAATGGTAGACTTTATACAGATAATATTAGACTTTATAAAGATAATTTTAGACCTAATAAAGATAATGTTAGACTTTATACAGATAATTTTAGACTTTATAGAGGTAATATTAGACTTTATACAGATAATGTTAGACTTTATAGAGGTAATGTTAGACTTTATACAGATAATATTAGACTTTATACAGATAATATTAGACTTTATACAGATAATGTTAAACTTTATAGAGGTAATGTTAGACTTTATACAGATAATGTTAAACTTTATAAAGATAATGTTAGACTTTATAAAGATAATTTTAGGCTTTATACAGATAATGTTAGACTTTATACAGATAATATTAGACTTTATACAGATAATATTAGACTTTATAGAGGTAATGTTAGACTTTATACAGATAATATTAGATTTTATATAGATAATATTAGACTTTATACAGATAATGTTAAACTTTATAGAGATAATGTTAGACTTTATACAGATAATGTTAGACTTTATAGAGGTAATGTTAGACTTTATAAAGATAATGTTTAACTTTATACAGATAATGTTAGACTTTATACAGATAATGTTAAACTTTATAGAGGTAATGTTAGACTTAATAAAGATAATGTTAGACTTTATACAGATAATATTAGACTTTATACAGATAATGTTAGACTTTATAGAGGTAATGTTAGACTTAATAGAGATAATGTTAGACTTTATACTGATAATGTTAGACTTTATACAGATAATGTTAAACTTTATAGAGGTAATGTTAGACTTTATACAGATAATGTTAGACTTTATAGAGGTAATGCAAGGTGAAGATAACGAACAGTGTTAGACTTTATACAGATTATGTTAGACTTTATATAGATAATGTTAAACTTTATAGAGATAATATTAGACTTCATACAGATAATGTTAGACTTTGTAGAGATAATGTTAGACTTTATACAGATAATGTTAGACTTTATAGAGGTAATGTTAGACTTTATAGAGGTAATATTAGACTTTATACAGATAATGTTAGACTTTATAGAGGTAATGTTAGACTTAATAGAGATAATGTTAGACTTTATACTAATAATGTTAGACTTTATAAAGATAATGTTAAACTTTATAGAGGTAATGTTAGACTTTATACAGATAATGTTAAACTTTATAAAGATAATGTTAGACTTTATAAAGATAATGTTAGGCTTTATACAGATAATGTTAGACTTTATACAGATAATATTAGACTTTATACAGATAATATTAGACTTTATAGAGGTAATGTTAGACTTTATACAGATAATATTAGATTTTATATAGATAATATTAGACTTTATACAGATAATGTTAAACTTTATAGAGATAATGTTAGACTTTATACAGATAATGTTAGACTTTATAGAGGTAATGTTAGACTTTATAAAGATAATGTTTAACTTTATACAGATAATGTTAGACTTTATACAGATAATGTTAAACTTTATAGAGGTAATGTTAGACTTAATAAAGATAATGTTAGACTTTATACAGATAATATTAGACTTTATACAGATAATGTTAGACTTTATAGAGGTAATGTTAGACTTAATAGAGATAATGTTAGACTTTATACTGATAATGTTAGACTTTATACAGATAATGTTAAACTTTATAGAGGTAATGTTAGACTTTATACAGATAATGTTAGACTTTATAGAGGTAATGCAAGGTGAAGATAACGAACAGTGTTAGACTTTATACAGATTATGTTAGACTTTATATAGATAATGTTAAACTTTATAGAGATAATATTAGACTTCATACAGATAATGTTAGACTTTGTAGAGATAATGTTAGACTTTATACAGATAATGTTAGACTTTATAGAGGTAATGTTAGACTTTATAGAGGTAATGTTAGACTTTATACAGATAATGTTAGACTTTATACAGATAATGTTAGACTTTATAGAGGTAATGTTAGACTTTATAGAGGTAATGCAAGGTGAAGATAACGAACAGTGTTAGACTTTATACAGATTATGTTAGACTTTATAAAGGTAATGTTAGACTTTATACAGATTATGTTAGACTTTATACAGATAATGTTAAACTTTATACAGATAATATTAGACTTTATACAGATAATGTTAGACTTTATACAGATAATATTAGACTTTATAGAGGTAATGCAAGGTGAAGATAACGAACAGTGTTAGACTTTATACAGATTATGTTAGACTTTATACAGATAATGTTAAACTTTATAGAGATAATATTAGACTTCATACAGATAATGTTAGACTTTGTAGAGATAATGTTAGACTTTATACAGATAATGTTAGACTTTATACAGATAATGTTAGACTTTATAGAGGTAATGTTAGACTTTATAGAGGTAATGTTAGACTTTATACAGATAATGTTAGACTTTATACAGATAATGTTAGACTTTATAGAGGTAATGTTAGACTTTATAGAGGTAATGCAAGGTGAAGATAACGAACAGTGTTAGACTTTATACAGATTATGTTAGACTTTATAAAGGTAATGTTAGACTTTATACAGATTATGTTAGACTTTATACAGATAATGTTAAACTTTATACAGATAATATTAGACTTTATACAGATAATGTTAGACTTTATACAGATAATATTAGACTTTATAGAGGTAATGCAAGGTGAAGATAACGAATAGTGTTAGACTTTATACAGATTATGTTAGACTTTATACAGATAATGTTAAACTTTATAGAGATAATATTAGACTTCATACAGATAATGTTAGACTTTGTAGAGATAATGTTAGACTTTATACAGATAATGTTAGACTTTATAGAGGTAATGTTAGACTTTATAGAGGTAATGTTAGACTTTATACAGATAATGTTAGACTTTATACAGATAATGTTAGACTTTATAGAGGTAATGTTAGACTTTATAGAGGTAATGCAAGGTGAAGATAACGAACAGTGTTAGACTTTATACAGATTATGTTAGACTTTATAAAGGTAATGTTAGACTTTATACAGATTATGTTAGACTTTATACAGATAATGTTAAACTTTATACAGATAATATTAGACTTTATACAGATAATGTTAAACTTTATACAGATAATATTAGACTTTATACAGATAATGTTAAACTTTATAGAGGTAATGTTAGACTTTATACAGATAATGTTAGACTTTATACAGATAATGTTAGACTTTATAAAGATAATGTTAGACTTTATACAGATAATGTTAGACTTTGTAGAGATAATGTTAGACTTTATACAGATAATGTTAGACTTTATACAGATAATGTTAGACTTTATAAAGATAATGTTAGACTTTATAAAGATAATGTTAGACTTTATACAGATAATGTTAGACTTTATAGAGATAATGTTAGACTTTATACAGATAATATTAGACTTCATACAGATAATGTTAGATTTTATAGAGATAATATTAGACTTTATACAGATAATGTTAGACTTTATAGAGGTAATGTTAGACTTTATAGAGGTAATGCAAGGTGAAGATAACGAACAGTGTTAGACTTTATACAGATTATGTTAGACTTTATAAAGGTAATGTTAGACTTTATACAGATTATGTTAGACTTTATACAGATAATGTTAGACTTTATACAGATAATGTTAGACTTTATAAAGATAATGTTAGACTTTATACAGATAATGTTAGACTTTGTAGAGATAATGTTAGACTTTATACAGATAATGTTAGACTTTATAGAGGTAATGTTAGACTTTATAGAGGTAATGCAAGGTGAAGATAACGAACAGTGTTAGACTTTATACAGATTATGTTAGACTTTATAAAGGTAATGTTAGACTTTATACAGATTATGTTAGACTTTATACAGATAATGTTAGACTTTATACAGATAATGTTAGACTTTATAAAGATAATGTTAGACTTTATACAGATAATGTTAGACTTTGTAGAGATAATGTTAGACTTTATACAGATAATGTTAGACTTTATACAGATAATGTTAGACTTTATAAAGATAATGTTAGACTTTATACAGATAATGTTAGACTTTGTAGAGATAATGTTAGACTTTATACAGATAATGTTAGACTTTATACAGATAATGTTAGACTTTATACAGATAATATTAGACTTTATACAGATAATGTTAGATTTTATAGAGATGTTAGACTGGGGTTTTGATTTGTAGTAATTGTTAAACATTTATCAATAATTTGATTGTCATTTAGTTCTAATCATTTATGGCTCAGATGTGGTGTTAGTTTGAGTGTAATTCTAATTGTTCATCCGGTGATTTGGTGCAATGACAGTGGCCAAATCTGAAGAGGATTCTAATCTAATTGATTAAAGATCACTTTTTGGATTTACTACCTTCTGTGGAAGCAGAAATTTTAATTCGATTGCAAAGTTTTTTACCCTTTTTTTATCCAGACAATAAGACCCAAGGAAATTGTTAACAAAGGCTGGTCTGACATTGTAGGGAATAAAACACTCTCACACTGGGTCATTAGCAATGGGACAAATGGACCGATTACCAAATAGTACACAAAGTCCTTAATATACATGATCGATTAATAAATAGTACACAAAGTCCTTAATATACATGACCGATTAACAAATAGTACACAAAGTCCTTAATATACACGACCGATTACTAAATAGTACACAAAGTCCTTAATGTACACGAATGATTATATATACTAAATAGTACACAAAGTCCTTAATATACACGACCGATTAACAAATAGTACACAAAGTCCTTAATATACACGACTGATTACCAAATAGTACACAAAGTCCTTAATGTACACAACCGATTACTAAATAGTACACAAAGTCCTTAATGTACACAACCGATTACTAAATAGTACACAAAGTCCTTAATATACACGAATGATTATATATACTAAATAGTACACAAAGTCCTTAATGTACACGAATGATTATATATACTAAATAGTACACAAAGTCCTTAATATACACGACCGATTAACAAATAGTACACAAAGTCCTAATATACACGACCGATTAACAAATAGTACACAAAGTCCGTAATATACACGACTGATTACCAAATAGTACACAAAGTCCTTAATGTACACAACCGATTACTAAATAGTACACAAAGTCCTTAATGTACACAACCGATTACTAAATAGTACACAAAGTCCTTAATATACACGACCGATTACTAAATAGTACACAAAGTCCTTAATATACACGACCGATTACTAAATAGTACACAAAGTCCTTAATGTACACGACCGATTAACAAATAGTACACAAAGTCCTTAATATACATGACCGATTACTAAATAGTACACAAAGTCCTTAATGTACACGACCGATTAACAAATAGTACACAAAGTCCTTAATATACATGACCGATTAACAAATAGTACACAAAGTCCTTAATATACACGACCGATTACTAAATAGTACACAAAGTCCTTAATATACTCGACCGATTACTAAATAGTACACAAAGTCCTTAATATACACGAATTATTATATATACTAAATAGTACACAAAGTCCTTAATATACATGACCGATTAACAAATAGTACACAAAGTCCTTAATATACATGACCGATTACCAAATAGTACACAAAGTCCTTAATATACACGACCGATTAACAAATAGTACACAAAGTCCTTAATATACATGACCGATTAACAAATAGTACACAAAGTCCTTAATATACATGTCCGATTAACAAATAGTACACAAAGTCCTTAATGTACACGAATGATTATATATACTAAATAGTACACAAAGTCCTTAATGTACACGACCGATTACTAAATAGTACACAAAGTCCTTAATATACACGACCGATTACTAAATAGTACACAAAGTCCTTAATATACACGAATGATTATATATACTAAATAGTACACAAAGTCCTTAATATACACGAATGACAAATGGACCGATTACCAAATAGTACACAAAGTCCTTAATGTACACGACCGATTAACAAATAGTACACAAAGTCGTTAAAGGGACTGGTTCACGATTTTTGAACAAAATATTTTTTATTTTTTATGTGAAACATTAAAAATATAACTCATTTAATGTTGACAGCCAACATTTTGACCTTCTGAATGCAAAAATAAAAGCAGTATTTTAGCCTTAAATCTGTGTTATGTAAACAAAGACCCGAGTCTTTTCATGTATACAAACACACCAGTGAAATGTTAATTTTGTAACATAAAGCATCTAAATTTTGCATAGTCACAAATTTTAACTTTTAGATGACACATTTTACCTGAAGAATGCTTGAAATGTGAAAGATATAATAAACTTAGATCGATAACCCTTTCTTTTGAAAATTTCGTAAACAAAAACATACCACAATCTTTGTTTACAAAACAAAAAATGAACTCTCTAAAATGAGCTTCTGTGATAATGTATAACCTTAATTTTTGTGTGAAATCTTTTAAACACATTAGACAAGTAGATTCTGATCATCAAAAGTGAAAAACAAACTTTTGGGGAAAATCGTGAATCAGTCCCTTTAATATACACGAATGATTACCAAATAGTACACAAAGTCCTTAATATACATGACTGATTACTAAATAGTACACAAAGTCCTTAATATACACGAATGATTATTTATACTAAATAGTACATAAAGTCCTTAATGTACATGACCGATTAACAAATAGTACACAAAGTCCTTAATATACATGACTGATTACCAAATAGTACACAAAGTCCTTAATATACACGACCGATTAACAAATAGTACACAAAGTCCTTAATATACATGACCGATTAACAAATAGTACACAAAGTCCTTAATATACATGACCAATTAACAAATAGTACACAAAGTCCTTAATATACACGACCGATTACTAAATAGTACACAAAGTCCTTAATATACACGAATGATTATATATACTAAATAGTACACAAAGTCCTTAACGTACATGACCGATTAACAAATAGTACACAAAGTCCTTAATATACATGACCGATTACCAAATGGTACACAAAGTCCTTAATATACACGACTGATTACTAAATAGTACACAAAGTCCTTAATATACACGAATGATTATATATACTAAATAGTACACAAAGTCCTAAAGGGACTGGTTCACGATTTTTAATGAAAATATTTTTCATTTTCGCTGTTAAACATTAAAAATATAACTCATTTAATGTTGACAGCCAAAATCTTGACCTTCTGAACGCAAGAATAAAACCAATATTTTAGCCTTAAATATGTGTTATGTAAACAAAGACCCGAGTCTTTTTATGTATACAAACAAACAAGTGAAATATTTATTTTGTAATATAAAGCATCTTAACTTTGTATAGTCACAAATTTTAACTTTTAGATGACAAATTTTACCCCCAAGATGCTTGAAATGTGAAAGGGATGATAAACTTAGATCGATATCCATTTCTTTTGAAAATTTCGTAAACAATAACATACCGTAATCTTTGTGTACAAAACAAATAATAGACTCTCTAAAATGAACTTCTGTGATAATGTATAAACATAATTTTTATGTGAAATCTTTTAAACACATTAAACAGTAGATTTTGATCATTAAAAGTGAAAAAGAAAATTTTGGGGGAAATCGTGAATCAGTCCCTTCAATACACAAAGTTTAGCATTTATATCTCTTTAGTTGGAGGAGGAAATTGTCAGTTTGAAGAAAAGATTGGATGAATTGAGAAAAGCTAAAAATACCACAGTTCTGAAACGCGAGAGAGAAATCCTGGAAGTGGGGACACCCTTTGGAAGAAGGTATACAATGTCAATATGCAGATTATAATGATTTATAATTTAGGTGGCAAATGAAATCACATTATATAAATATTGCATGTAGTTGATGGTAACATTGAAAATTTTCAATGTTACCCACATATGCGCAACTACATGCAGTATTTGTTTTATTATACTGAATGTTATGTAAACATTAAAGCAGAAAAAATTTACATTTGTTTACATTTGATCAATCACTGTCATGCGATATTTCGTATTTCAATGCGGGTATTCGCGTTTATTACAAACGACGTCGTCTAACAATCTACGGCGAACCGTACGCGCATAAATTTGACGCAGGTGATAATTTTTTTATAATATCATCCGTTGTCAAGTACTGTTACCCTTTGCTAGATACTAACACCCTGGAACACATGCTTTCTGTTCTCAGAGGGTAACAATATGTTTTTTCAAATGCTTCTTGACCAATCAGATTCGAGTATTTTACATAAAAGTATGATAATACAGATTGATTCAAGATAAATGATATTGACGTAAATATCTCGCTGAAAGTCATGTTTGCAAATCTTTACAAAAGTGACTTCAGAACATACCAAGATATTTACATTTGCAATGTTTTTGCCTTTGATGGTAATGATAGCCATTTCCTCATGAATGTGCTGCAGTTGTGAACACTGTGGGTATGAATCTTGGTGAATATAGTACACTTATTCTAACGGGCGGGAATCCAGACATAAATGAAAGTACAATGTAAATATAAAAAATAAATTGAATTTTTTAAAAATACATGAGGGTACGATGCTTCACAATGACAGACTTTTCATGAAGTATGCCTGGCAGCATGAAAGACATCATTTCATAGCCTCATTTATTTTCAAAAACAAAATTTCTTTCTGAAATAAATTCAAAATTGATATAGCGTTAATACTTTTCATCATATTCCATGATAAACTTGTATGAGAGAAGAATTAATGTGAGGTGTTTCACAGGGATAGTAAGCCAACTGTCACTGCTCCCCCTCCCCCTCCAGCCGCTACCAGCAAGGTTCCTGCAGACTTCCAAAAGAAGTTAGAAGATCTGAAAATTCAGCTTGAGGCTGCAGAGAAAAACCATGCCAGCCAGATGAAGGAGGCGGAGGCAAAACTATCCAATTTACGGGGAACCAATTCAAAAGAAATGGAAGAAATGCGTAAAAAGTTTGCAAAGGACATGGAAGCGCTAAAAAAAGCAATGGAAAAGGTTTTGTGTAGTTATATCATTGGTTTGACCAAATAGATTAAATCATAAGTGGCAAATTTAAAAACATTTTAAGACTGCAAAGTGTATTGTATGAAATCAGCACTTCTCAAGATGCATACTTGTTGATGAAAGAATTTTTATGTACTATTTGCTTCACTTTTTAAAAAGGTCTAATTTTTGTGAGAGTAATTTTAAAATCTCTGATGAATTTTGTGATTGGACAATTGTAGGATTCAGAATGTGGCCATAAGCCACTCATTGAAGCTTTACAACAGCAGTTACTGGAGCTGCAGGCAGACAATGCAGCACTGTTAATGGAGAACAGCGATCTTAAAGACAAAGTTAACTCCCTTGTGACAGAGCTCAGTATAAAAGAAGCCACCTGGTGTGAAACAGAGGAAAAACTCAAAATAGAGGTGAGGAGATATGTGGCTCAATATGAAAATTTAGTATACTTAAAAATAAATTTCATTGTTGAAAATACACAAGGACATACTTATCATTTCCATTAGTGAAACTCTTCAAATTAAAGTCGCGTAAAGTCGTTCTACCGGGACAACATACATGTACGTAAACATTACCTAGGCATGCGTAATATAAATTATGGTATCAAATACATATTATAACCGACTGCAAACCACAACACTGATTAAAATTCTAAAGTCAAATTTAAGAATTGATTATTCTTACAAGAAACCAGACGAACTTATAACTTATTAAACTATGTGAAGGAGCGCAGGTATTATTAATCTGCCAAATCTGACCAATATAAGCATCAATCGCAAGAAGAACTGTGATTAAGGGAAAGACCTATATGCACATCCAACACAAGAACTTTTCTTGTAATTAATGGGATTCATATGTTATTAAAAGTTATTCTGTCAGACTATGAAGATATTCATTTTATCATACAATTAGGACAGGTTCATATGGTATGGACTTTATAATCGTACATGTAACCCCCTTCCCCTCATTTTCCAATATTTCAAAATAAGTTATATATCTGCCAAACTTCATTTTTAGACGTTTATAACACTAATTAACACAACAAATGCGTTTCCAAACTGCATCTAAGCTATTTTGAAAATTACAAAATATTGATGGACTTAGGACAGAGAGCATTGTTGTTTGGAATTTTTAAAATAGGTGTAGTGGAGTTTTAAAAAAATGTAACATTCTTGATAAACTAGTGTTACAATATTTTTAAAAAATGCAGATTGTCCAATGGCTATTTTATTTAAACATACACCCATGTACTTTAACTTTTAAAAAAAAAGGGGGGGGGGGTGCTATAAACGTTTCCTTCATGTCCCAGTAATCTCGCACTTGCTCGCGAGACTTGTGCATTTTCTTATCAATGACGCACAAGAGTCATCAAAGCGCAATAATTCTAATGAGCTGGTAATGAGAAGTATTGCAATGCTACACGTCAGCATATTTCATAAAGAATTTTAAAATCTAGATTGCTCAGTAACATTTAAAAAATATGTAAACATTAATTAACATGTGGACTTTATAGGCACATTAATGTTGATGTCTTATCTATTTGTTATATTTACTGTTTGCTTCTTTAACTATGAAATATTTGTTCACGATATGATTAAAGCTGACATGAATGAATAAATATGTACACCTTTTTCATCTTATCCGCCATATTTCTCTCAGGTAGCCTAATTTACTCTACCCGTATATACTCCGAATGTGATTGTCACAACTGAGTGATTTTTCTAGGTGAACTCGACCAGTGCACATATAGGGAATGAGAAACAAATAAAATCACATTTTAAAACATTATACTTTGCTCAAAATTACAAAATATTTATTGTATACCAATGCAACATTCTGAAAGTTTAGATAATTTAGAAAAAATGCTACCAAAAAAAGAGAAGCTTTTCTCATACTTGCAAGTGCATGCAAGTATTTGCAGTTTATGAAATAAATGCGGAGAAATCATTTGCCAATTACTTACTGATAGAATGGAATAAGCAAAGAGCATAAAATCTATTATTTATATCAATTCTTGCAAAGTACAGGTGCATGCCATATGCATAATATGTAAAGCACATGGCATATTCGCCCCAAAAAAAAACCCAACGTATCAAATACGGACGTCTACTCAACAAGTATCGGAGATGTGCACTTACTGAAAATATTAGATTCTCTTTATTCTGATAAATCCACGAAACAAAATGATAAACTCCATTTGTATCTCGTTAGAACTTTACAACACGTTGTCATTCCATTATACAGACTGCGACACACTTCACCCATGTCAAACAGTGTGTCTTCAATCAGGGGAGATGTCAGATTCGAAAAATTTTCCTGTATTTATTGAATGCTTGTCTGGTCGAGGTTTTGCAGTTTAAAAAAATCGGGAATATAATCATATACATTGAGCATCTGGTTGGATATATTCGTGCACAATTCAAAATTTATTGATGATTATATACAAACTTGGATATACAAATAAGGGAATAATGATTGAAATATACATCTGTGTGAAAATGCGGGTATTACATTTGCAACCCATGATAAACAGTTGATTACACAAAGACACATACAAAAGGAAATATATAAACGAAAATATAGTTTTATTGTCTCTTTGGGAACCATATAATTATTTACGGTCTCTGTATGTCCATATTCATTGATTGAACAGGAGAGAGAGAGAGACCATCCTACTTCGATGTACAATATATCATTCCACAGAAGGAAAGAAAATTGATCACTGATATAAATGTAAGCTTACAAGCATTAAAAAATTTCAGCTATTTAAAAATTTGTGATTGACAATATATTGGAAACTCACAGGAGTTGATGCTTATAATTGTATTCATTACAAATTTTAAAAAAAAATAGTTTGAACTGTGCATGTAGAAAATACTGACTTTGTATATTAGAATAACGGAAAAAACTAAATTGTCAAAACAGTGGGGAGAGCAGACCAGCCTCCCTGCTCACCCCATTCCTCTGAAACAATATATCAATTCGTGTTGTAAGATATGTGCATATCTGCATTTTATTAAATTCCAAAGGAGCTCGAATTTATGTGTTTCCCCTATTAATGATTTTGTATGCAAGATTCATTCCTGAATTTAGAATCATGCTTTCAATCAGAGCAGAAATGAATTCATTTTGAAGTACATCTAGCTTGAATGCAAATGTGGGGTTCCTTATTAGCTCTTCTGAGCCAAAGGCTCAAAGAGCTAATGCTATGGCCATTTGTGCGGTGTGCGTAAACTTTTTAGAAAAAGGGCTATAACTCAAGAACCCCTTGGCCAATTTTTTTCAAATTTGTTACAGGGTATCATTGGCCCAAGGGCTTTCATACATACTAAGTAAAGGGATGTGACCCTTTAACAAGGGGAAATAATCAGGAAAATACAAACAAAAGTAGTGGCTGCTAAAAAATCTTCTTCTCAAGAACCACAGGGCAGATTATCACCAAACTTACACATAAGGATGAGGATATGTTGTAGATTAAAAATTGTTCAAGGCATTACCCTGGGGCAAAGGGCATGGTCTCAAGGTCACTTCAAAGTTGACCTAAATTTAAAATTTTTTTAAATTCCTTAAATCTTAGATATTTTAGTCATTATAAGGACTAGGATCATCAAATTTTGAAAGTTGATGCATCTTAGGACCTTGTATCAAGTTGTCTCAAAAGTAGGTCACGGTGACCTACTTTTTGAATTTTGCAGGTATTTATTTTAAAATTAATTTTGATGCATATCTTGGACACTTTGAAGCCTATGATCATCAAAACTTGTCACTTGGTGGATCATGGGACCTTGAAATGCCTCAACTGAAAAATAGGTCACCGTGACCTACTTTCTGAATTTGGTGGCTTATCATTTATAGATATATTTTAAGTTGTTATTTCAAATACCGAGAGGTTTAGAATCATCAAATCTTGTAAGTTGATGCATCTTGAGGCCTTGAAACACATTTATAAAAAAGTAGGTCACAGTGACCTACTTTTTGAATTTTGCAGATATTCAAATTTCACATTTTCAATTTTAGATGCATATTTTGGGCACTGTAAAACCTAGGATCATCAAACTTTGTCAGTTGATGCGTCTTCAGTCTTCGGTTTGTGTCAACCAAAAAGTAGGTCACCGTGACCTACTTTTGGTATTTGACAGCTAAATTACTATATTTCAGACACTATTTGACCTACAATCATCAAACTTTGTCAGTTGATGCATCTTGAGTCTTCGGAGTGTATCGACCAAAAAGTAGGTCACTGTGACCTACTTTTGGCATTTGACAGTTATATTTATATATTTCAGTCACTAATTGACCTACAATCATCAAACTTTGACAGTTGATGCATCTTGAGTCAATGGAGTGTGTCGACCAAAAAGTAGGTCACCTTGACCTACTTTTGGAATTTGACGGCTATATTTATATATTTCAAATACTATTTGACCTACAGTCATCAAACTTTGTCAGTTGATGGGTCTTGCATGTTCGAAGGTTTCGACCAAAAAGTAGGTCAACTTGACCTACTTTTGGAATTGGACACCTATATTTATATATTTCAGATACTATTTGACCTACAGTCATCAAACTTTGTCAGTTGATGCGTCTTGAGTCAATGGAGTGTGTCGACCAAAAAGTAGGTCACCTTGACCTACTTTTGGAATTTGACGGCTATATTTATATATTTCAAATACTATTTGACCTAAAGTCATCAAACTTTGTCAGTTGATGGGTCTTGCATGTTCGAAGGGTTTCGACCAAAAAGTAGGTCAACTTGACCTACTTTTGGAATTGGACACCTATATTTATATATTTCAGATACTATTTGACCTACAGTCATCAAACTTTGTCAGTTGATGCGTCTTGCATGTTCAAAGGGTGTTGACCAAAAAGTAGGTCACCTTGACCTACTTTTGGAATTGGACGGCTATATTTATATATTTCAGATACTATTTGACCTACAGTCATCAAACTTTGTCAGTTGATGGGTCTTACATGTTCGGAGTTCGCTGACCAGAAAGTAGGTCACCATGACCAACGATTGGAATTTGACAGCTATATTTCAATATTCAGATACTAATTGGCTTAAAATCATCAAACTTTGTCAGTTGATATTTCTTGGGTTCTCAAAATGTGTAAACCAAAAAGTAGGTCACATTGACCTACTTTTTTTGAATTCTTAGGATTTAACTAAAGATTTAGAATACTAAGAGGCTAAGAATAGAAATGGTGGGGTTGTACAATTTATCAGAAGAGCGATTCTAGGCCCTTGGGCCTCTTGTTTTAATTTCACCAGACTCATTAAAACCCCCTCCCCCAAACTATGCAGCTTTGTTTCTGTTGATACCTAAATTGGTATATGAATCTGGATATAAATTATATGTTTTTTCGTGATCATATAGATATTGATACTAATAATGAAAAGGAAAATGTTTATACTTTTGCCTTTTTCATATCCTACTAATGCATTACAGTATATTGACACTGTATCATATCAAATAAAACTTCACGAATTTTACTGATTTATGAATACTAACATCTAATTAAATACATTTGAATTTGAAATTTCGACGTACAGAGGTATGTCTATTTTTAGTATATATCCATTGCGCCAGATCTACGAAATGAAAATATTTATGAATAAATTACACTAAAGCCTGAAAGTAATCATTATGGCATGTTACAGAAACGTTAAAACACACATATGATATAGTCCTGCAATGCATGCATGCAATTTTTCTGAATACATGTATTTATGTATTCGTGAATGAAGTTCCTACGCATAAAAATATCTTGGTCTTTATGCATTTTGTTTTGTGATTTTGGTTTACCATTCCTTACACTGTGTAAATGAAGGAAAACTTGGTAAAGGGTGCCATTCTACACCATACAATTAGTATGCATGCATGTGTTGCAAAGCAAAATGTACATGTAATAACCAGACATTTATTATATACCCATCAATGTATCGTTCGTTGATACTGTGGATTTCACAGCATGTGATCCGGTTTTCCGGATCACCACACTATGGTTTTCTGATTCCGTATCAGTATCCTCTGAAACTGATGCCGTCACAATGACGTCACAATGCATCAACGCAACGTTATTTGTGGAAAATATTGACCTCGTCACAAAACAAAACTACGTACACAAAACATAATTTCATGGTATGTCTTTTTTGATAATTTGGATTACATTTATCATCTTATAAATGTGGATTTAAAATGCAGAAGGGGGTATATAATAAATGTATCATTACTACAGTAACTTGATCCGAAGAGTTGGATCATGTCTCGTTGACAGGCGCGGATCATCAGATCAAACTCGACGCTTCGCGTCTCGTGTGATCTGATGATCCGCGCCTGTCAACTCGACGTGATCCGACTCTTCGGATCAAGTTACTGTAGTAATAATATATATGTATCGTCATTTTTCATGGGGGGCGGGGGTACAACAGGAAGAAAAAAAATGGAAAAATGGATTCTTCAAAATTTCTTGCCATTCAAAATAATAATTTAAGAAGATGAACGAAAACAGCAATAAAATAAAACAAAAAACCCAAACAAACCAAGATGTTTTGTCCGATATTCAAAGTCCTAATGTGGGGGTGAAGGGTTAACGAGTCTTTTAATTTGACTGCCTCAATAATTTCCCCCTACACTTCATTTTCTTCAATCGTTGGAGGTGGAATGGGGTGGTTAGAGTCCTCTACTATGAGTGCCTCATAATATCTTTATTTTCTTAATTGGTGGTGTTGTGGGTCTTCTACTATTATATCAGAACTTTCAAGCTGGGGTCAAGTGGAGGGAGGGGGGGGGGGTGTTGTCACCCAATATATCTTTTATTTGTGTTATAAAATAACAAAAAATGGATATTGTTATTAAAGGTTGGGGACAGACACTCAATTATTACATTTTGCATTAGTACAATTTGCATCGAGTTCAACGCAGAAATGGCATAGATATAAAAGATCTATTGAATGCCAAATTAGCATAAAATGAAGTAATTGAAAATAACATTATTTAAAGATATGTTTAATTTTCAATTATTGCGTGCTTTAAATCAAAGAAATCTGTATTATCAATTAATGAGAGCAATATTGAGTTACTGTTCTCTTTTATTGAATTAACGATATCACTTGTCTTAATAAGAGCACGATTATAATAAGATCATCACAAGATCATCGTTTGAATCACCTGTCTCCTCTCAAGTTCATTTATTTTCACTCACACCATCTCTCTCTCTCTCTTTCTCTCTCTCTCCACCCCATACACTCCTACAGTGTTGTATATGCAAATTATATATACATGAACAATTTATGTACCTAAATGATTTCCTGACTTATGAATCTGCAATACTCTGACCAGTAAATCATACGGTATAAGGATTCATGTACAGGGTAAATATTATACTCTGATACTTCCCTTGATTGAAGATAGCTGATCGGCACGGGCTAAGTGTGTCGCAGTCTGTACAATGGTATTTACTGTTGGAATACAAATGGAGCTTATCGTTTTGTTTCATGGATTATGCAAATAAAGGGAGTTTTGCTACTACTTAGAGTATTTTCGACAAGTGTACACGTACATCTGCGATCCTTTACAGATATTACGAGTAGACCCAGGTAAATAGTCGTCTGCATTCGATGCGTTTTCATGGCGAACATACATGTCATGTGCATAAGTACAGTAGTATTTACATATTTGCAATTTGCTTGAAGTAAGTGTGAATGGTATAAATTTTATACCCTTTGCTTATTCCATTTTATAAATAGATAATAGATGAAATATTTCTCCGCGTTTTGTATAGTTTTGACATATTTATTGCGAAAGTACGTACATTCACGTAAAGAAAAGGCATTCTATATTCATTTATCCAAAGCTTTTATAATGATTTACTATGATATGTTTATTGTAATTTTGAGCACTGCGTGGTGTTCCAAAACGTGATTTCATTTCTTCTTGATGTCCTATAAATTAGTATCGGAGATGTACGTGTTACCTGTCGAAGCTACCCGCACAGGTAAATCGAAGACACTGATGTGAAGTGAAGCGTAGCAAAACTCGTCCCCTTATATACCATGCGAACCCCAATACATTTAACAATAGAATATCCAACTAATATGGCGGATTAGCAGAGAAATATGGCGGACATATAGAATTATACTATATTTATTAATTCATGTCAGCTTTAAGTTTGAAAATGAAAGTAGGAATTCATGTCAGGTAAAATTCAAACTGAGGGTGAAGATGTCATGTTTATATGATGTTGGTATTAGAATTAAAGTATATTGGTATATTGTGACTGTAGATGTCTTTTTACAAAAAACTTCGAACTTAAAAAAAACAAATGTTAAGTGATAATAAAAATGAAGTGCAGGTGACGCCATAGGCATGAAGGATCGTTGTTCTCTTGTCCCGTGATTAGCTTAGTGTTTTGTGGGTCAGTGTTTACGAAGGTTCATCTTGGAAGGTTGAGAGCAATGTTCGTTTCATGTGGGGTTCTATGGCAACAGCACTCCAAATGTTAATTGATTTTCATTCTGATATAAAGGGAGAATAAATTTTAGGTTTGAAAATAAAACATTCAAAATCTGTATTAGCTTTGTAAAATTTGTAAAATTTTGATCAAACTTTTACTAAATTTATCTTTTCAAGTAAAATCATAAAATTATTCATATAATAAGATATCTTGTATATATGGGTAGCAGTTATTGTTCTTTGTATTTCGATCTTAACGATGATTCATTTCTTTATTCTTTCAATGACTTTGAAGAAATATGGAAGGGGAATAACTTTTTTTTTTTTTAGAAAGTAGGAAATACTAAATCATTTAAATTTAATTACTTGACACTTAACTATTACAGAATTTCTACAGTGAACCAAAAATTATTCAGAAATCAATATTGATTGAATTTATGAATCAGAGATGTTGAATTCAGTATTATGGAAATAATAGTTTATAATGTAATAATTAGTTGTTAAGTATTAGAAAATCATGACTTGCCAAGTTGCTAGACCACCACAGGCTACTGTAGATGTATACTAACATCATTGGACGCTTTGACAGCTGAATAAAGAGTGGGGAGAAAAGTACAAGGCATGGATGGAGAGGACTGAGAGTAAAATCCACGAGCTTCAGGAGGCCAACACCATGTTGTGAGTGTTTCACATCAGAAGAAACTGCCACACGGTGGAGGTTCAGGGGATGAGGCAATCACAGTCATACAGAAACTTCAAAGGGGGGGAATATTTTATAAATGTACCATTAGAAATTCCTGTGAGTCTGTGATTGTCTGAATTGGTTGAGGGGGATGACATAATTTGATTGGAACATTCACATTTCAAAAGCAATGTCTATAAATCTATGAATCTGCATTTTGAAAAAAATATTGACTTGCAAAATGGTTTACAATAATAGAAAAGTCTACAAAAATTGAAACTTGCAAATTATCATGTGTAAGATTTGTTATACCTAAAGGGCTTAATTTCTGGGCAGTGTTAATCTTTTTACCAAAATGAAAACCTAGCTTCTTTTCCCTTTGTTATACATAGTTCAACCAAATTATGTCCTCTCAGAATACCATCTACTTATTTTAGAAGATAGATTTACAATTCTAGTAACTGCTTTTTGGATAAAAAATTTCAGCGTAAAGAAGCACAGCAAAAAATCCAAGAGCTGGCTGACGAGAATATTATTTTGTAAGTAAGGGAGTGGAAACCGTGATGAATTGTTCACCCTTCTAACAGGAATAGTAACCATGACATCCATCACTTGTTCTCTTTTTATATCAAAGTAGTTGCTACCATTATGTGAAAACAAATTCAGAAATCAATGATTTAAGAGTTATGAAAATGGATGGTATTCTGAGAATATAGGTAACATCAATGTGATATCCAAACTATTTATTTACATCTTTATATACTTATTGTAGTTCTCTATAGATAATGGTGGCAATGTTTAATTATGTGTGATGTTAAGGTCATTAGCGACATTTCTGACATTTTCTAACATTATTTTTCATCTCCGTGATCACCCTAAAAATGTCAGGAGTCCTGAGTACACTCGTGGCCTTGGAATCAGGACCCCTGACATCGTGAGGTTGCTCCTTGATACCGTCGTACACTCGTGGCCGTGGAATGAGGACCCCTGACGTCGTGAGGTTGCTCCTTGATACCGTCGTACACTCGTGGCCGTGGAATGAGGACCCCTGACGTCGTGAGGTTGCTCCTTGATACCGCCGAACACTTGTGGCGGTGGAATCAGGACCCCTGATGTCGTGAGGTTGCTCCTTGATATGAAGAGTTCTTGTATGATATCTGAGATAGGTTCAACTTTTATATTGTTTTTACATACTTTGTATATCAGCCTGTTTAGCTCACTGGTTAGATCACCTAACTAGTAATGCAAGGGCCCCAGTTTGATCTTTGATTGAACTAAAAAATTCTCTTATAATTCTTTGCTACAATATCTTAGTAATGTTCACATATATAATCTATTGCAATACATAAGAGTTGACTTAACATTTTTACTTGCCAAAGCCAGGAACTATCAAAATATGATGTCTTTAAAGGAAACCTGGTAATATTATATACCCCAAGTTACATGATAGGATGAAAGTAAATTGTACCTGAAACGTCACAAAACATCATATATTATTGAGAAATGTTGCTTATGACCTTAATGGAAATTTAAACCTTATGCTTCCACTCTGCATCGACACCACAACTGGTACAGTGTGTTTGTTTAGATTGGAAGAACTAGATTCTGTGTATGAAGTCATGCACCCTTTAGATTTAAACCTAAAACACATGTTAATTTTTCTGATTTGGCATCCATGACTTCATTCCCTAATCCTAATGATGTACCCACACCTGTGTGCAGTGCTTACACTTTTTCAGGAGGACCTACTTTAACAGTCAGAAACCCAAAGGGCCAGATCCTACAGGCCAGGACAAGGACTAGTCAGAGATTGAATTCAAGGGTCATTGTCATGACAACCTAATCTACCAACCGTAACATGGTTACCAGTGATATTATTCTAGTGATAGTGGTGCTAGATAATTTAGATTTAGAATTTTTTAAAGTTTTAACATAAACACCAAAAACTTTCAGTATGGTAGAGATTGTCTATTTTTGTTTTCTATGAATGACTATGTAAATTGTTGAAGGTTTGTATGTAAAGAATTGAAAGAAGTAGGTACAGTTTCTACAGTCATCTGGCCCAAAATATTGATGATTTCACATGGAGCTCAAATTCTGGCATTCAATTAAGGAATAGTTTAGCAAACCCAAAATTCACTCAGTTTGATCAGCAAAATGATTTGTGTCATATGACGAGAGCTTGAAGTTGGCATAAAATTGCAAAAATGCCATTTTCAATGAAAATATCCACAAATTCAGGTGGTTTTCCTTTTAGAAAACACACAGCGCATGCGTCGAGCAAATTCATATTGAAGCATGTTTTTCATCTCAAAATAATACACAATATATATCATTTTCATTTTGCTCGACAAATGCGCACATCTTTTCCTGAGCAATGATTTGTATGACATTTGAAAGTTTTCAGGCTTATTTTGAGAAAAAGGCGGGAAATGTCTTATTCATGATGTCATAATGCTATCCATTTAGGACTATCATTCTGATTTTGTTGACATAGTATACCTGGCATTTATTTTACTTTCTTAAAACGCTGATTAAGGTTAATTCCAGACACATTTTATGGAGAGAAATTTTTTGGGCCTTTTTATATATACAACCGTACCTTGTTCTTTAACCGATCCTTAATGTGAACAGAAACAATGAACATGGGAAAGACTTGAAAATACATGTACCAGTAATTTTCTTTGTAATTTCACTAATGTTTTCTAGACAACAGAGATGTATATTCTGATGGACAGTTTATTAGTTTTGTGATATTCTCATGATCAGTAGCAATGTGATTGAATTTTTGCCTTTTCATTGCATACAAATCTCAAAGAATTCGTAACTGTGATAGTGTCAAAGTTTTTTTTTTTTTTTTTTATCATTTGTTGATCAAGCATTGACTTTGATAGTTGTGCAATGATTAAATTGCTTTCGTCCATTAGTATTAGCTGAGTATCAAATATTCAGGAATAATTGTTTCCTCTGTATTTCATTAAAGACTAGAATACATAGCAGTACTAATTTTATGAAATACAATGTACTAGTTGTGTTAATGTACTATAGGAACACAGTGACTTTCCTACAGTGAAGTTACACATGTACTTTGTTTTACAACATTGACACTTTCTGCATTTGCTGACTGTAATGCATATTGGGAAGAACTTGGTTTTATTATATTTCATACTGCTGATATCCACAATCCTTTACAAATTCACATTGTATTTTATACTGCTGATATCCATGATTCTTTACAAATTCACATTGTATTTTATACTGCTGATATCCATAATCCTATACAAATTCACATTGTATTTTATACTGCTGATATCCATGATTCTTTACAAATTCACATTGTATTTTATACTGCTGATATCCATAATCCTATACAAATTCACATTGTATCTTATACTGCTGATATCCACAATCCTATACAAAGTCACATTGTATCTTATACTGCTGATATCCATGATTCTTTACAAATTCACATTGTATTTTATACTGCTGACATCCATAATCCTATACAAATTCACATTGTATTTTATACTGCTGATATCCATGATTCTTTACAAATTCACATTGTATTTTATACTGCTGATATCCATAATCCTATACAAATTCACATTGTATCTTATACTGCTGATATCCACAATCCTATACAAAGTCACATTGTATCTTATACTGCTGATATCCATAATCCTATACAAATTCACATTGTATTTTATACTGCTGATATCCATAATCCTATACAAATTCACATTGTATTTTATACTGCTAATATCCATGATTCTTTACAAATTCACATTGTATCTTATACTGCTGATATCCATGATTCTTTACAAATTCACATTGTATCTTATACTGCTGATATCCACAATCCTATACAAAGTCACATTGTATCTTATACTGCTGACATCCATAATCCTATACAAATTCACATTGTATTTTATACTGCTGATATCCATAATCCTATACAAAGTCACATTGTATCTTATACTGCTGACATCCATAATCCTATACAAATTCACATTGTATTTTATACTGCTGATATCCATAATCCTATACAAAGTCACATTGTATCTTATACTGCTGATATCCATAATCCTATACAAATTCACATTGTATCTTATACTGCTGACATCCATAATCCTATACAAATTCACATTGTATTTTATACTGCTGATATCCATAATCCTATACAAAGTCACATTGTATCTTATACTGCTGACATCCATAATCCTATACAAATTCACATTGTATTTTATACTGCTGATATCCATAATCCTATACAAAGTCACATTGTATCTTATACTGCTGATATCCACAATCCTATACAAATTCACATTGTATTTTATACTGCTGATATCCACAATCCTTTACAAAGTCACATATCTTGTGATCTCATGTGCTATTGTTAATAGTAAAGTTTAAATTTTGATGATTTTTCAATTTATACATTATCTGTGATATTATTGCATTGTGATAGTTATTTCAAAATAGCAGACATGACATCATCTATTGTAATACATTTATGATAATATTCTGATTCTATCTTTATCACAATATTTTTCTTACTGTGAAAGACCCATTTATTATCATAACGTTTATTATGATATTCTGTTTATTCATATGACTCTGTTAATATAATACATTTGATTATTCTGTCATCTCTGTTTTTCATATCGTGTTTGCCCAACTATCTATTTTGTATTGCTTATGAGAGTTATGTAATTGATCACTGTTCATTATCTTTGCCTTTCATCCACATCTTTTCGATAATCAGAAGGACAATTTAAAGCCAATATTTTACAAAATATACTTGGCAGAATGGGATTCAATTATTTTTTAATTGAAGGGCCTTGTCATCTCTTAAAGGGAAATAATTAGGAAAATGTTGTAAAGAATCAATGGATTATAAAAGTTAGCTTTCATATTGAGTGTTGATGGAAGTTCTCATGTTATGAATAATTTAGTTTCTTCACATCATGATCCCCTAGTTCATAATGAAGCAGAAGGGGTGTTCAGATTTTATACAGGAATATATTCTGTGGAGTACTGAGGATCAAAGTCTTGAATAAGATTATTCATGAATTTTTTTTAAACATATAGAACAACAAGACCATTTCAGTAACCATGTATCTGACCGGATTCAGTTTACGACAGACCAAGGTGAAACACAGTCAAAATTTACATAGGAATTATTGCAGATTTTTCTTGGCAACAAGACAATGGAATAATATTCAAGCACTTATAGGTAATACAAATTTTGCCAAAGTTGTTACCCTTTGGTAGAGTGGGCACACAGTAAAGACCTCGTACTCTCTTTCATTTCACAACAATATAATTACATTTTTCAATATGCATTGTTTTATGACATGTAGTGTATGCAGTTGTTAATGGAAGATCGTGGGTTATCGTTGAACCACTGTTTGTGTTCCTTTCTCTCTGTAAGATGAATATGCAAAGTGGTTCAAAGGTGTTTGTTGTGGCCCCTGGACTTGTTTTGGTTACATATTTTTTATGATATATCTTTGTGAAGAGAATTTGTAATGGAGTGTTGAGAAATACAAAATATTTATATTCAGATAACATGAATTTTCTTGAATTCGAGGAAGTAAAATTAAATGAAGCTATCGATTTACGTACAGTGATAAATTCCTTTATGATGATTTATTCCTGAATTCTGTTGTAGAAGAGGGTATCTGGAGGCTGCCAGAGAGCAATATGAAGAATCGTAGGATTCAACATGACCTGTTCGTTTTTTGTTTGTTGTGGTTTACACATATGTATTAATTTGTTTCAGGAAAAGGTACTACATATATTCAAAGATATTTATTTTTCATCAATCCGTCCACAGCTCACTTTCCTCATTTTTGGTATAGTTATGACAATTTATTGACACTTTTGCTATGATTTTAGATTTTTTTTTAATAATTTACACTTGTGATGATTAGAAGTTTTTAAAAGATATTTGCACAATGTCTTGTTTTAAATTGTTGGAAGACATTTTATTTTGTTAGAGAGAAACATTTTTACTACATGCTAGTTGGATATTTTAGATAATAAAACCGTATCAAGTTGTTTTTGAATTTTGTGATATTGTATGATAACATAGAAATACATGAATTTGATTACTGTACAGATTTCCCAAGCTCTTAAGTTTGATGGTTCACAAAACTATGGTATCGGAAATCAAGAAAGATGAACTATGTACATCTTTTACTTCTGACACAACATCAAAGTATCAAGTCGTCATATGTATATTTATTTTTAAAATAGTCAGATCTGGTTCAGAAATGAAAATTCATGTACACAAAGTTCCATTAAGAGATATTTTTGATAATTCCTTTGAGATCTCATGTGCTCGATCTCATGATCTCAAAATGTTCTTTAAAAAATTGTTAAATTTGTGATATATTTATCACTAGAAATTCATTAACTAGCAATCTCACCGGACGTAGGTTCTGTACCAAAACCTTTGAGAATATGGCCTATTGAGTGTAACCTCTGTGGCTTAATTTATGTCGGGGAAACTAAGGGTTTACTTAATAAATGAATATTGGGGAAACAGATTTCAAATAAAAATATAGGTAACCAACTTCTCTAAAAACATTTTAATTCTCCTGACCACTCCATCTTGTCCAATTTCGTGAGAATCCGGGTTAGAATAGGTCCTTAGTGCCCCTTGCCTGTAAGAAGCGACTAAATGGGGCGGTCCTTCGGATGTGATCGCAAAAACCGCCCCGTGTCACAGCAGGTGTGGTACGATAAAGATCCCTCCATGCTCAAAGGCCATAAGCACCGAGTATGCAGCACTTCACCGGCAATGGTGACGTCTCTATATGAATGAAAGATTTTCTAGAGACACGTTTATTGCTATTTCGGATTTCCAGAATTTTGGCTTGAGCATCACTGAAGAGACATTATTTGTCGAAATGCGCATCTGGTGCATCGAAATTGGTACCGTATAAGTTTTACATTACAACCCCTGGGTACATATATGGCAAGATATCGGAGCAGTTTCCCTGGGTAGCTATTTTGTAACCAGGTTACACTAGAAAACAGTGTAACAAGGTTAAATACAGGGTTACGAGGGTTACAGACCTTTCTCTCGTGTTAAAACAATGGTCTGTAACTCTCGTAACCCTGCATTTAAAGATAAGTGGGTGTTGAAACAATGGTCTGTAACCCTGCATTTGAAGATAAGTGGGTGTTGAGAGAAAGGTCTGTAACCCTGCATTTAAAGATAAGTGGGCGTTGAGAGAAAGGTCTGTAACCCTCGTGACCCCTGTAACCCTGCATTTAAAGATGAGTGGGTGTTGAAACAATGGTCTGTAACCCTCGTAAACCCTGCCTTTAAAGATAGTGGGTGTTGAAACAATGGTCTGTAACCCTGCATTCAATGATAATTGGGTGTTGAGAGAAAGGTTCGTAACCCCTGTAACCTTGCATTTAATGATAATTGGGTGTTGAGAGAAAGGTCTGTAACTCTCGCAACCTTAAAATAAGGGTGGTCGATATTTACTAGCTTTTTAGCACTATAAGACATGTTTGATGTGCTACATTGGATAAAAATATTGTCCCTATTGTAACCTGGTTACAAAATTGCCACCCAGGGAAACTGCTCCAATTTTTTGACATATCTATAGCTACTGGGCTGTAGAGACCCTTGGGGACTAACAGTCCACCAGCAGAGGCCTTGACCCAGGTAGATATGTCAAGAAAATTGAGCAGTTTTCCTAAGTCTGCTGGTGGACTGTTAGTCCCCAAGGATCTCTACAGCCCAGTATCTAAATACTTCGTTACTAGCTTGAAAATACGAATGTATATTTAATTGCTGTGATAAAATTTAGAAATTCATTTCAAAATTGAGGATTATCTCCCTCATGCATAGCTATGATCCTCAGACGAATTTTAACTCCAGTCTGTGGCACTCTGTTTTTCCTTTTAGTTCTTACAAGTTTATTGTTATTTCGGATTTCTAAAATTTCGGCTTGAGCATCACTGAAGAGACATTATTTGTCGAAATGCGCATCTGGTGCATCAAAATTGGTACCGTATAAGTTTTACATTACAACCCCTGGGTCGAGGCCTCTGCTGGTGGACTGTTAGTCCTCGAGGGTCTCTACAGCCCAGAAGCTAAGTATTTCTTTACTAGTTTGAAAATACGGATGTATATTTAATTGCTGTGATAAAATTTAGAAATTCATTTCAAAATTAAGGATTATCTCCCTCATGCATAGCTCTGATCCTTAGACGAATTTGACTCCAGTCTTTGGCACTCTGTTTTTCCTTTTAGTTCTTAGAAATTTATTGTTATTTCGGCTTGAGCATCACTGAAGAGACATTATTTGTCGAAATGCACATCTGGTGCATCAAAATTGGTACCGTATAAGTTTTACGTTAAATAATATATAAATGTCTTGTACGTGAGGGGCAGGATTCTAGAAAAGAATTTACCACCATACAAACAATCCAACTTTAAATACTTTTCGTAGATTGACCACCCCATTTAGTCGCCTCTTACAACAAGCAAGGGGTACCGAGGACCTATTCTAACCCAGATCTCCACGGGATACAACGAGAAGATCACTGAATCGGGATGCAATGATGATGTAGATGTATACACTGTAGGAAGAAAAAAACGTGAACGTGGTGGGTCTTGTTCCAAATACACAAAGATGTAAACGCAGTCATGGTCATCGTTCATATAAAATACCAAGTAGAATACCCTTATAATAATAATATTCTTTATTTTTACAGGATTGCATAATTAGTTATATAAACTAGTTTACATTGTGGTCCTGTCTATAACATATATACATATCAAGAACATATATCACAAAGCATGGAAATATCACAATTTATATACATACAGATAAGAACTAACTGAATAGAGACAATAAACGCACGAGTATCATTGAGGATCAAAATAATGTTTGAGATAGGCTAATTTAAAAGATGTGGTAGTTGTGCATTTATAAAATCTGGTAATGCGTTCTATAAAATTGCTGCTGAAAGGATAAAAGATCCTCTAAAATATTCTGTTTTGGCTCTTGTAACATGAATAAAATTATTAGAGCACTGTCATGTATTTCTTGTGTTTACCTCATTCACAAATCTAAAAACATGCAAATACTCTGGAGTCATACGATGTAAAACTTCAAACACAAGAATAATTTTTCGATAAACAAAATGGTCAATCCAAGGCATCCATCTCAAATTTGATGGAATACAAGAAGTTGACACCGAATGAGGTAATTTGATGTGCAAAGTGATCTTTGCTGCCCTCTGTAATTTAAAAAGCCTATCAATATTTGTCTTGTTCTTTGTATCCTGCCATACTGTACAACAATAATTAAAATGAGGAAAAAAAACAGTATTGTAAATTTTGAGTAGTGCCTCCTTTGACATAAAAAATACTCAATCTCCTTAAAACACCTAGTTTCTGACTAAGTGTTTTATATAAGACATCTGTGTGATAAGACCACGTAAGACATTCATCATGTTAACACCCATATTCACACTATAGGAGTTATGAGATTGATCAATGTTCGTTATCTTCACCTTGCACCTAAAAGTTTGGCACATTTGACATTTTCTATAGAAATTTCACCAACATTAATACAAAGGTTTCTACATTTCGATAATTTCTGTGACGTTCCTATTAAAATACATTGTGTTTTCTTTAAATTTATTGTCAATTTGATCTTATGCATCCATTCCATAGAATTTATAAGATCATCCTTTAACTTTTTTTTCTATCGCATCTAAAGATTTATCAGAAACATCTTGCGTGGTATCATCTGCATATATATTGACTGTAGAGTGCTTGAGACATGTTGGGTAGTTATTTACAAACAGAATAAGAAACAGAGGACCCAATATAGAACCCTGAGGGACTCCGATGGTAACAAAAGTATACACGATGTCACACTTAATTCCCTTTTACCTTACAACAACAGACATTTAGGTCCACATCATATTCGCACAAATCTTTACTCTATTACATTGAGAGTTTTGAGTACGTTATTTGAAGAAGCCAAAGCTAGTCCATACTTGCGATTTTTCAACACCAGAATATAGAATAAACTCTATGAATATGTTGTCCATCACAGGCTCTTTAAACCACAGCGTGTTATGGATGATATTCCTTTCGAATCTTGCCACCAGTTCCTTTTAAAAACTCAAATTTACAAACAAAGGAATAGATGCCGTTAACAAAACCAACATTCATCGTCATAAAAAAAGTTCAGTGTTTTATTCCAACATATTTCAAGTCTACACCTTGTATATCCTACAAATATACTTCTACTATTGCATCCAAACTTTTTAATTATAAACAAACTTTGCAGTGCTTAGATGAAGACCATCTTATACTTAATCCACTCACATGTTCTTCTTTGTCTTCTTTCAACTAAACTCCAACAGGACATGTCATTACTGGTGATGTTGATATACACTGTAGTTGAAAATGAGGATCTGAAATCACTTATTTTGAAAGGTTCTAAATTCAAAGAACCTCGATCATTCAATTGGCGATAGAACTTTTAAAATCTCTATTATGAATTATGTCAAAGATTATGCCAGACGATGGGCTAAATATGAAAAAGAACTTGATACCTTGTCAGAATGGATTAAAAGTATAGGAATATTTTTTTTAATCCCGCATTAGACACACCAAAACAAAAGTATGTACGATTAGTAAACCAGAAGAGATGAAAAAATACATAGGTTACATTAGGAAAATGTTTTGGTTCCAGCAAGGGAGGCTTGTAACAACATTGTCTTTCTTTGTATAGCTCATTATTACAACTGTATTTTAAACGAACTTGACATTAATTCCACATTTGGCAATCGTACTTATACTCCAACTGCCCTTTCAAAAGATGGAATTCTTCAAAATCATGCTTCAGTTTTAGACACGTTTGATATCCCGTACCTTGGCTGGATTCCTAAACTTCACAAAAACCCTTAGAAAGATCCATTGTTTGATGCAGTAAATGTTCTACGAAGTCCATATCTTGGCTATTAACGGAAATCTTAACAGGTGTGAAGGAGAAACTCCAAACGTACTGTGCCACAACATACGCCAGATGTGGTGTAAATCAAATGTGGATTCTAAACATTTTAATAAATTTGTAAGTAATTTTGAAATCGCAAAACTTTTCTCAAATCAACATCAAAAATTTGACTTTACAACAGTTTACACGACCATTACTCATGATGAATTAAACCTAGGGCTCAACTCATTGTTTCATGTGCAAAACGAATATATTTCCTTGAACGGTTGCAATCTTAGCTATTTTAAAGTTATTTGATTTTGATTTGATGTTTTCCACACTCAACAATTTTTCAGTTATATGGTGGCGCCCAGTTTTTGTTGGTGGAAGAGAGAACCCAGATACAATGCACCTGGGAAGAGACCACCGACATTCCGAAAGTAAACTGGAAAACTTTCTCACTTACCGGCGCGAGCAGGATTCGAACCCGCGCCGACAGAGATGAGAGGCCGTGTGATTTTGAGCGCGATGCTCTAACCTAAAGTTATTTGAAGTCAAGAAATAAAGAAGGTTGGGATGACCCCGGGACACTTGCCCATCATGATACTCAATTGATCTTGATATGCGCAGCAGGAATACAATTATATTGTTTATGGGTCAGGACCTCAGTTTTGATTACATTTCAATAATAGAATTTGGGATGGGCCCAGGGCACTTGCCCAACAAAATACCCAATGCATTTTGATATATACAGCAAGAAAATTTATGGCATAGGGTGTGTTTGAATTATTTTAAATATGTAAACCTTAATGAGCTTTATAGGTACATCTATATTAATACAATAATCTTGTAAAATGATATTTTGTACAGGCTTATGTTATAATCCTTGCCTGTTTCTTCAGCTATTGGGATTTTTGTCCACATTGACTATTGTTCTTTTAGTACATTAGTATGTTTGAAAATGAATGTAGGAATTGATGTTAGGTAACATTCAACCTGAGGGTGAAGATGTCATGTTTTTATATGACTGATATTGGTATATATTCATGAATGAAGAGATATGATATTTTCTGTTTTCTTCTTAACATATGTTAAATATCCTTGAATTACGATCAAGAGATAAACGAGAATAATTTGAAGTTTTGACACTACATGTTCAGCAAAGAAAGAGTTATGAAACAAATGTAAAGTGATTCAAAACATGAAGTGCAGGTGACGTCATAGGCATGAAGCACGTGTTCTCTTCCTTGATGAGCTTGTTTTATTTTGTGACATTGTTTGGGTAGTAAGTTTCATCTTGGAATGTTGATTGAGAGCATATCGTTTCATGTGGGTTCTTTTTTTTTTATATGACAACAGCACTCCATATACCGAGGGTGTATTACCCATATTTAAAGGGATAAGAAATTTACGCTTGAAAATAAACACTTTAAAATCTGTATTAGTTTTGGAAAATCTGTAAAATCTCCATGAAACTTATGGTAAATTTATCTTTTCAAGTAAAATCGTAAGATTATTTATATAATATACTATCTTGTATATGGATAGCAGTTTTTATTCTTTGTATTTGTTGATGATGATTCATTATGATACGTAAATAAATTTGGAATGGAAATATATAGTTAAAAAAAAACGAAAGTAGGAAATATTGAATAATCTAAAATTATGTGAGTATCATTATGTAAAAATGAATTCAGTAACCAAAGATTTATGTGTTATGATAATGGATGGTATTCTGAGGATATAGGTAACATCAATGTGATATTCAAACTATCTATTTATATCTTTATATACTTATTGTAGCTCTCTATAGATAATGGTGGCAATGTTTAATTTTGTGTGACGTTTCTGACATTGTAAAATAATTTTTTTTCTTAACTCCTTCATATGCAGGATTCTTTTAAAATTTCTAGGATATGTTCAAATTTTATATTGTAATTACATTACCACACTTCGTATATATCAGCCTCGTTAGCTCTGTGGTTAGATCACCTAACTAGTAATACAGCTGTCCCATTTGGTCTCTGATTGATGAAAGGTGAAGATAACGAACAGTGATCAATCTCATAATTCCCATAAGCAATACAAATTAGATAGTTGGGCAAACACGGACCCCTGGACATATCGGAGGTGGGATCAGGTGCCTAGGAGGAGTAAACATCCCCTGTCGACCGGTCACAACCGCCGTGAGCCCTACATCTTGATAAAGTAAACGGAGTCATCCGTAGT
Organism: Ostrea edulis; assembly: GCF_947568905.1. Taxonomy (NCBI): domain Eukaryota; kingdom Metazoa; phylum Mollusca; class Bivalvia; order Ostreida; family Ostreidae; genus Ostrea; species Ostrea edulis. The sequence goes on along the minus strand of NC_079165.1, from coordinate 79,903,536 downwards.
CAAAATCAGTGTGCCAAGAACGGTCTAACAATCGGTATGAAACACGTCAGACAGCATTTGACCCAATGATATTGGCAAACTAGATCGTTATAACGACCATAGAATTTGGGAAAGCTGACTTTAATCGAGACTGGTTGTTTTTTTTTTGTTGGTTTTTTTGTTTTGTTGTTTTTGTTGTTTTTATAATTTATTTATTTTTATGAAAAGGTATACAGTGATATCTTATTTCAAAAGTATAAGTATACATATAATAAATACATATCTAGGTATATTCACAGTCAGTATAAGATTGATAATTTGCTTAATATTTCCTATTTCATTGTAGCTCTATTTTTTTTAGAGAGAAAGAGCAGATATATAATAAAACATTTCAAAATTAAAAAACAAACTGTCTTCTATAAGTCTTGGTATCAAAAATGCATAACACATGTACTGGCAATGGTTTCAATACAGACTTAATCATCACATCTTAACTACCAATTAATGGAGACTGCTGAAACCCCTGTACCATCAACTTGTTTGTCAGTACCTTGCCTCGATTTAAAAACTGACCATACGCAGAATAAGCTCTTGCGTATCGACTCAGTTGAGAGATATAAACACCATATGCATCCCGTTTGTCATAAAGTTGAGTTGTTAGTTTGCCGTTAATATCTACTTTCAATGAAATATCTAAGTATGACGCAGAAGTGGAGGACTCTGTGTTGTATTTTATTTTGAGCTCGCAGGGATATATCGAATCCACATATGAATGAAGATTATTATAGTTAATAGATAAACGTCGTCGATATATCTAAATGTCGAATTTAAGGCCACAACAAGAGATTTTTTCTTCTCAGGTAGAAGTTTCTGAATAAATTCTGCTTTATATGAATATAAAAACGGGTCAGCTAACAAAGGAGTACAATTTGTGCCCATGGGAATTCCAACAGACTGTTGGAAGACCCGATCACCGAAGACCACGAAGATATTGTCAATGATGAACTCTAGCATATCTTTTATTTCAACTTCAGAATACTTGTGCGTGGAATCAGAGTGGTGTTTTAACAAAGTAATTTTTTGGATGACTGATCACTAGATGCAAGGTGAAGATAACGAACAGTGATCAATCTCATAACTCCTATAAGCAATACAAAATAGATAGTTGGGCAAACACGGACCCCTGGACACATCAGAGGTGGGGTTAGCTGCCTAGGAGGAGTAAGCATCCCATGTTGACCGGTCACACCCGCCGTGAGCCCTATATCCTGATCAGGTAAACGAAGTTATCCGAGATATGAATATTTCCGTTGTCCATTTTTGTTGAAGAAGCAACTGTCTATGATGTCAAAAAGTCTAGTCTTTAATTTATCGTGAGGAATGGTGATCATTTTATTAACCTGTCTGTTTTTCGCAACATCTACATGTTTTCCTCAACCAGACGATTTCAAACCAACATTTCACAAAGTATACTTAACTGAAGGGGATTCGATTATTTTTCAAATAATTTCATTTTACTTGTAACACGCAATTTGATTGACTGAACACACTGACATTTTTTTATATTGTATAATGTAACTTGGTATGGGGACACGCCCCATTGACAACCGAAAACGGCATTACTTTTTAAAAAAAATTACATTGTAGGACCGTTAAGTTGTAGGCCTTCTATGAAATAGAAAATCAACAGAACAAACCGTGCAGAATAAGATACATTTGTTTGACTTCCCCCCCGATGTTAAACAAGGCGTACAGGGTCATGGAAACTGTTCTCAAGAACCACTGGATCACCAAAAGTAAGCATTCATATTGATTGAAGATACAAGTTCTCATGCTATAAATAATCACGTTTCTTCAAATCATGATTCTCTAGTTCACAATGGAGCCTTAGTAGTTGTTGAGATTTTAAACAGGAATCTATTCTATGAGATTGATCACTGTTCGTTATCTTCACCCTTTCATCTAAGATTATTTATGAAATGTTTTAACAGATAGAACAACAAGACCACATATCAATAACCATGCATCTAAATGGATTCCGTTCACGACAGACCAAATGAAGGTGAAGTACGTTACAATTTAGTTGTAATGTGAATATACTGAGGAATTATTGGAGATTTTTCTTGGTAACAAGATTCAAGAACAAATAGGTAATACAAATTTGGCCATAGTCGTGATCCTTTTATAGAGTGGACACACAGTAAATACCTCATGTTCTCTTTCATTTCACAACAGCATAATTACATTTTTCAATATGCAAGGTTTTATGACGTGTAGTGTATGTAGTTGTTGAATGGAAGATCTTGGGTTATTGTTGAACCAATATTTGTGTTCTATTCTCTCTGTAAGGTGTACAAGCAAAGTGTTTCAGGCGAGTGTTGTGGCCCCTGGACTTCTTTTGGTTACGTATGTTTTATGATATATTTTTGTGAAGAGAATTTGTAATAAAGTGTGGAGAAAGACAAAATATTTATAATAAGATTACATGAATTTTCTTCGATCAGAGATAGTAAAATTTGCTTACTCCTCCTAGGCACCTGATCCCACCTCTGGTGTATCCAGAGGTCCGTGTTTGCCCAACTATCTATTTTGTATTGCCTGTAGGAGTTATGAGATGTTCGTTATCTTCGTTATCAATGTTCGTTATCTTCACCTTAGTTACGTCAAAGTACGGTAAATACTACAATACATGAATGAAGAAAAAACAAGTACAATACTTCTAGTCTACATTTCATAACATTCTCCGGCCCGCTTAAGTATGAACTTGTCAAGTCTTTAGACAGAATAATAATTAGAAATGTAAAGTTATGTATAAAGCACTTAATAATCACATTAACATACGAAAGGGCACATATTCATCCTTGTCTAACACTCCGTCTTTCTTAGCACACTCCTCCAAAACTTTATTGTTTGAGCCCCACGATCGAACGCTGAACCCAGCTTTGGTAAACATAGAACGAGTATGATTGTAGAAAGAAATTAACTCGGTTTCTGTTGGAAAACTTGAGATAATGTTGTTAACATAAAGGTCTTCTGTTAACTTCTGTGTTCAAGTAGACATATTATCCTTCAAATGTATCATCAAAACAGTGCTTAAAATGAATGGAAGACATATAGCTCGAAAAAAGACTGATTTAAATCTGTAATGTACTGACTGTCCATTTGGATTTGTAAGGTCATCAAATCAGAAGAATGTTGTAAATTCTTTGTCTTCCTCTTCTAATCCTACATTCAGAAATGCTTTTTCAATATATGTTGTCAATGCGTGTTTGTTGAGACGAAATTTCAGTAATATTGAAGCAATGTAAGGTGAAGATAACGAACAGTGATCAATCTCATAACAGCAATATCATTCAATGGTGGAGGGATGTTCATCAAGCAATCATTCAAAGATGCAGAGCTGGGCGTTTCACGACAGCTACACTCATATATTATCCTTATAGGAGTAGTAGTTGTGTAGCCAAGTGACAAGACTTTTGTCTGTTTCTTTAATTTATTATGCCAAAAGGCAGCAGTGATCTAAAAAGAACAAAGTACAAATCAGTAAACAACAATTATGAATTATGTACAAAGGTATATCGAATGATGGGTTGGTTGGTGATGTAATAAAGTAACCTAATACATGTAGTTTATTTAAGTAATGTGTGCACACAACCTTTGGTCAAACCACTCAACACTAGAGTCATAAGTAAGTATATATATAGCGAGAGTAACACTAAATATAGCACATGATACTATTATGTACTCATGATAAAGTGTAAACACCAATACACTCAATCTGGTCAACTTAACATGACACAGATACTGACTCTTATGATATACAATCGTCCTAAGACCTAACTTGACTGCTTCAAATCAATAATATACATAGTCGCTACCAACAAGCAGACCTCTACATGTATACAGCCAAGAAAAGTAATAGACTTATCCATCAACATAATCACCATCAAACTGATATATCATATGGGGGTCACAAGTCAATGTTTACAAGACAAGCTAATCCCTTATTAGAGGGCGAAGCCCTCTCACGGCTCGAAGGGCCGTGAGAGCGGAGCTCTCCCTATAGGTAACACGTATATACATGTTTAAAAGGAAAATATAGGAAAATAATGAAAAATTAAACCATACCTATGGAACTTGAAAAGTTTGGTACCAATGGCGTCGATTCGAATATTAGCGCGTGGACATGTATTCCTCCATTTTGAATCTCGTCTACCCTAGTTCGCGTCGTTCTGAGATGTTACATAAAATCCGTAAAAGCATGTAAATCTTATTTTCCTAATCATATATAATCACTCCACGATTAACGTCATGTTTTTTGTTGTGGTTCAAACGCTATGTTTGTAAAGGATAAGGGACGTTATTGGCTATATACCGCCGAGATTTTTTTCATTTTTTCAACTTTCATACTATGCTTAATTATTCTTTTTATTTACACAACTAGGATGTTCTTCTAATCCCACTTGCATGAAAATGACGTAATATTTTATTATGACGTCATGAATATACGCTAAAGTTGAGCTGTTTAGCGGAATCTGTTGATTTGAAATAAATTATGAATAAACTTTAGCAAAAACAAATACTTTTGCATGCAACAACCAGATTTATATTTTGCATGTTTAATTATCCATTAATATTCTTCTTTCATTATCAATATGGTGTCGGTTGTTGGCTGCAAACAATATGAATTTTAAAAAAGAATGAATGCGAAATCGGCTATTTTCGATACGCAAAGTCAATATTTTGCATGTTATAGAACTGAAAAATAATAATACTTTTGCATGCAACAACCAGATTTATATTTTGCATGTTTGATTATCCATTAATAGTCTTCTTTCATTATCAATATGGTGTCGGTTGTTGGCTGCAAACAATATGAATTTTTAAAAAAGAATGAATGCGAAATCGGCTGTTTTTGATACGCAAAGTCAATATTTTGCATGTTATAGAACTAAAGAAAAAAAAACCTTTTGCATGCAACAACCAGATTTATATTTTGCATGTTTAATTATCCATTAATATTCTTCTTTCATTATCAATATGGTGTCGGTTGTTGGCTGCAAACAATATGAATTTTAAAAAAGAATGAATACGTAAATCGGCCGTTTTCGTTACGCAAAGTCAATATTTTGCATGTTATAGAACTGAAGCAAACTGTTCCATCATTTAACCTCATAAACTTTTACTTACTCTGCGATTTAATAAATACATGTATGTCCTGTCAAACAATTAATGCTTTACCTAGTTTGCCATAAATATCTGCACCTAATAAATGCAGATGTTTGCCTTTCGAGTCACGGAGGCGGATCAAAAATCCACCGCATGATGAATGGAAATTATTCTACTTTCGTTTTCAAAGGTCACGGGAACATGTCTTTTCAAAATAAGATTATTTAAGAATAAATTGAATTAAAAAAAAAAATATAATCAAAGACACGCATAGACCTGTAATAACTCGAATTTATTTTCTTTTTACAAAAATCGGACCAAAATTCGTTCATTTTCGGCAAAAAATACGTTACATCTCAAGAGCTAGATAGTTGGGATGTATGTTACTTTTTTCGCTTTTTAAACTATCTTTGATACAAATATATCAAATATAATGCATAAAACTTGTTGCTAATAATATTGACGTGTTTGTGCGGGTTTTTCTTTAAAGCAGTTTTCTTACATCAATTTTAACGTACATGCATGCATGTATATATATGATGCATGTTGAAATTAGATGTTACTACATTAGTAATTAGATATTGATTCCAAAGGTTCTTAAAACGGTTTAAATTAAAAATAAATTAACAGCAAATCATTATTTATACCTTCCAGCGAGATGTGGTTTCTTTAAAACGTCGAAAACCTGTGATCGATTTGAAACTTCGACCATTGTTGTGGCAGCTTTTTCTCTATATCGCATATTGATTGATTGAATATTAACGCCCCTCTTGAGAATATTTCACTCATGGAAACCTCACCACTGCCGGTGAAGGGCTGCACAATTTAGGCCTATGCTCGGCGCTTATGGCCATTGAGCAGGGAGGGATCTTTATCGTGCCACACCTGCTGTGACACGGGACCTCAGTTTTTTGCGGTCTCATCCGAAGACCACCCCATTTAGTCGCCTCTTACGACAAGCAAGGAGTACTGAGGACCTACTCAAACCTGGATCCCCACGGGGTCATATATATATATATATATATATATATATATATATATATATATAATAGATGCACATTTACAGGTGCACTTATATAACAAAGGTAATTGGATAGGATGCACATGTGTATATATACATGTATAGATATAAATATTCAAACACCGTAGTATCGAAGAGGGGTTGCCCCTCCACTTTTGGGGAGGGGGGGGGGGTGATGTCGACCATTTCCTTGCTATGGGAACAACTTGACCAGTCTAATGACACTTCAACTTTTATCAATCTTATAAAATATATAATATATGTGTTGTGGTGATTTTTATTAAAAGTTTATATTAATAGTATTGATGTATGCCCCTCCATGATTAGGAAAACTGGAGTATAACCGTAAGGTTATGTACATATGTAGACGCTTCTCTCTCTCTCTCTCTCTCTCTCTCTCTCTCTCTCTCTCTCACGTCAAGGTGTTCTGGATAGGCCTGGCCCGCACATTGAAAAATGATGCATGATGTTTATTAAATTCGTTTTTAAAAAAAGGTCTGTTGTAGTTACATATACTGTCTCTTGGAAACAGACACGTAGCATCATTTATTGGGGGTGGAGTCGGAAGATAAGTTGGTAGTTAACTAGGAAATGAAAAAAACCCTTTCTGCCTGATCTTCGAATTCTTAAATCGCAGGGAGGGGGATATTCTTTGCTACATGGGTTCAATTCATAATTTTAAGCCTATTTTTTTCTCATTCAATACTACTATCAAAAATGGGGTGGGGGGTGGGTGGGTGGGTGGGGGGGTTCACTCAATATTTTCTTATTCACATATGAAAATAAGTGCCTGGGAAAAGCATTTAAATATACTACATTGTCTATACATGTACTCAAACAACTTCTCAGAGTCTGTTCTAGATTTAGACTGAATGTCGGTGCATACAATGACATGCCCACTGACTGATGTAATTTTCATTTATCAAAGATGAACACTATATGGGGAGAGAGAGAGAGAGAGAGAGAGAGAGAGAGAGAGTTGGAACTACTCTTTGTTGACCATTTAGGGGAATGTAAAGATATAAACATGACGCATTTTTGTGAGGGATTTTAAATACATTTGCTATATGAAATATACCATCTGAAGTTAATGTATATATTACTTGACGTGTTTTGCTGTACCCAAGAAAATGATATCCCATTCATGCAACATAAATTTGTATCGTTTAGTACATGTACATTTACCACACTTTATTCAATATGTTTTGTAAATACCCACAGCAGGCAGATATATTTTATTCGTATCATGTACTGTAACATGTATATTGCATACACATGTAAGCAGACCTGTTATATAGTCCTTGGTGTACATAGCATAACAAGTAATTTTATCCGACTCAATCAACGTTTAAAAAAGGAAAAAGAAAATTCAAGAGCCAATTTATTGTCCATATTTCATTTGAATAGGAGGATATCGAACAGCACCTTCGAAAATATGATTGCATTCTACTCAACAACGTTTAACAAATATATTTACACGCATTATTTTCCTCACTCTAATTAACACAAGATTCTTCCGCAAAATGTCTATGACCACGATTAAGTTACATGTAAATGAATAATGTATTTTCAATAGCATGCCAGTTTTCAATAGTCTTTGATATCAATGAGTATTTTGATATAAAAAGTTAAAATTGTAACTTTTAGAAAAATATTCTAGAAGAATCAGGGGACTGTAAATCCTATAACGTCGATGACGTCGTTCCGAAAAAGCGACCGTAGGAAGACAGCGTCTGAGTTAACAATGCAATATTGTAACGTTATATTCTCAATATCAGCAACAAGTAAATGGTACATGTTATATATGAATGAAACGAGAAAATTATCATCTTTCTACCTGCAAAATGTGATCGGTTTTTGAAACGCGGCCAATTTTGGCCAATAACGTCCCTTGTCCTTTGCTAAATAACGACGCTGAATATGACGTCACAATGTACTGTTTACATCGATTGCGTTATATTTCCCGCGTTCAATATATAGGCGGATCAAATGTCTAAAATTAGGATGCTTTGATACAGCTCCGTCCGCGTGCTAACTTCGGGTTGTTTTTGTCCTGTTCTGGATATAGATAATAATGCCAAAACTTTTTTGCTTCGCCCTCAAATACGGTAACGCCGTAAAACATATTAAGAACAAAGATTACATAAAAATGTAATGAAGATCATAAGTATTTACATTTTGTGAAGTCTTATTCATGCAGTTAATGCATTCAATTACCTCTTATGGTGTTCAAATGAAAACAACTAATCGGTAAACAAACAAACAGGTAACTGATATCGCCCACTAAAATCGGAACCTCGACCTAATTCCGAACTGAGGAAACAATTGTTCCGGAATACTACATACAATATTCCACGAGGTTGTTTTCATTACATTGCAACTCAAAATAAAGTTGAGACATTGACATTCATATCGTTATGAATAACTATAGCTATAAGGTAAATTATATAATTGCCTACTTCATTGTCCTATCAATTCTGTCAATCTAAATAATCTACCAGAACGCACATACTGCGTATGGCGGGAAATTAGTTCACCGAATACACAACTCGGGACGAAATCATGGAATTCAATTAAATGCACAATTATCATAATTTACATTATTGCAGACTAAGTAACAAGTAGCAAATGTACATAATATACACACCTGTATAACAGCAAAAGGTTCTTAATAGTACATGGTATAAAGAAAAAGGCAGAGTAGCGGTGTGGTCTATGCTGCAGCGTAAAGTAAGAATGACGTCAGCCCTCGTCTGCATTATTAACTACATCCGAAAAATACCAAAACAATCACGTTCTGACAAAATTGGAAATTAATATAAAAATAATTAATTTGCACTTGTCTACAGTTGATTCCTTTCTTACTGGGAAATGTGATATGAAATAAACCTTTCGATCACTTGGAAGTTTCCTATCTGTTTTTTCTTTCAATCTGCTTCTTTTCCTGTTCAGCAATTATTTTTCCATATTTTACTAACGTTTCTGGGTCTAGTCCTTCTTGTTTGTATGGCACCATAATAAGAAGAGCCTGTTCACGTGCTAGATTTTTGCGCAATTCACTGGGTAATTTGTGTTGAGAAAAACTGGTACAAAAAGTAAACCATATTATGTATCTTGTGCTTGACCAAACGATTCTAGTCCTCTTACAAAAGTTTCCACTTGATAATGAAAATGACGCAAACTTGAGAGATTATCCATTGGAGAAGGTAATTCTAAAAGCGCTTGCGTGTAGGATTGAACTATCTTGTGTTTTTGCCCAAATCTTTCATGCAGAAGATCAATGGCCCTGATCTAATTTGCATGTGTGAGTGCAAATCCTGCAATTGTGTTTGATGCTTCTCCTTATAGTAAAGATCTTTTAAAAGTAATTGAACTTTTGTACTTCAGTCAACGCGTTGTTACTATGTATGGCCGAATGAAATGAATCACAGTAAGACTGCCATTCTAGTACATTTCCGTCAAAAATGGGCAAGTTGAGTTTTGGTAGTTTATGAAAGTTTTTACTACTGCTGTAGTTTGAATTAGAATGGTAACTTGTAAAAGACTGATAAGCACATGAATTTTCAGTAAAAATTTGCGATAAATAACAATTCCCTCTGACTTTTACATGCTCGTTGTGATCTGCGTAACTGTAGATCTTTGTACTAACAGACATCTCCTGAATTTGGGTACTCATCTGTATCTAAAATTTCTTTTCCAGTATCCTCCTCTGTTGTATCTGGTAGAATGTTGTCATCCAAATCCTTAAGATCTTAAGACAGGGGATGCTTACTCCTCCTAGGCACCTGATCCCACCCCTGGTGTATCCAGGGGTCCGTGTTTGCCCAACTCTCTATTTTGTATTGTTTATAGGAGTTATGAGATCGATCACTGTTCGTTATCTTCACCTTTCATCTTGTTTTTGCTTCAATGCCTCAAATATTGTCCCCAGACCTTCTGTGTCTGTGTTTTCTTCTGAATTATACTCTTCCATTTTTCTCAAAAGTCTAGTAACATCACTGTTTTGTCTTGCTCGAACTGCCTTCAGTTTATATGTCGTGTCTCATTTTTTTGTAATGACACCAAATGTTGAGAATGCGATAAGTGTAAAACGCATCTGATTCGTATAGTGGTTTATTTGAACTACCGAAACTGTTATACACGTCATAGTAATGTCTATGACGTCACACTGTAGTGAAAGTCAAAGTACGGTAAATATTACAATACATGAATGGAGATAAAAACAAGTAAAAGAGCTATAGTCTACATTTCATAACTAGGAGCTAGACAAGTTGTACAATTTTTGAGAATTTGACAAAAATTGGGTAAGAAATGCAGCCTAAATTTTCGAAAATTCCATTGCAGTGACTATGACCTTTCACTTGTAATCTTGAAAACTGATTAACCAATTAGTTTTTACAAGATGTATTTCTGTAAGTCTGACAATATTTGAAAGAAAAATGGAAGATATCAAATATTGATCAATCTTATAAATGCTATAAATATAAATATAGTAGGGCAAACATGGACATAACAGAATATGTGGGATCAGGTGTCTAGGAGGCGTAGACATTACCTGTTCACAGATCACGCCTTCAAATCTGTATCTTGATCAGGTAAACGGAGTAATTCGGAGTCATAATCAGCATGTAAAGAACGATCCAGCAAGACAGATCGATATAAAAACTGTTAACATTAACTTCCTTGTCAGTAGTCTGCCTTGATTTAAAAATAGATACATGCAGAATATGCCTTCATATATCGAATCAGTTCAGAAGAAGTGAAGATAACGAACAGTGACAAATTTATTCCATAAAGAAAACAAAATTAAGCGTAGGGTAAACACGGACCCCTGGACACACCAGAGGTGGGATCAGGTGCCTAGGAGGAGCAAGCATCCCTTGTTGACCGGTGATACCGCTATCTTGATTGGAAAACGGAGTAATCCGTAGTAATAATAAGTACGTAAAATATGGCCTAACAATTGGTATGAAACAGATAGCAATCGACAGGTTATATTTGTAGATAAGATCATTATAATCACCATATAATTTGCGAAACACTGACTTCGAACGACGTTGTTGAAACCCCTGCAACATCAACTTTTTCCAAAGTAGCTTGCACTGGTTTTTTTAAAAAAAAAAAGCATACATAGAACATGCTCTCGTGTATCTAATCAGTTGAAAGACATAAACACAGATGCAGGCGATAAAAGAATATTGCTACATAATTAGATATAAGAAGACGACGATTCATCCCGTTTGTCATAAAGTTGAGTTAGTTTACCATTAACACCTATCTTCAATAGAATATGAGGATATGGATGATCTAATAAAGGAGCACAATTCATGCCCATGAAAATTCCAATAGATAATTGGAAGACCTGATCATCAAATATTGTCAATGAGGAAATCCAATATCTTTTTAATATCAACTTCAGGGGACTTGTGCGGAGAATCAGAGTGGTGTTAAACAAAGTTAAGTTTTGAATGGCTGATCAAAAGATATTAACATTTCCAAGTTCCATTTTTATTGAAAAAGCAACTGTCTATGATGACAAACAATCTACTTTTTAATTGATTGTGAGGAATGGTCGTGTGAAGTGTGGAAATGTAAGACGTTTTGATGTTGATTTGTAAAAAAATAAATAAATAAATAAATAGTGATTTTAAATTTACTAAAAGTTATTTGTTGTGGTACAATACGATTAAATTTTTTCTTTGACAGCTGTTCATGTTTTTGTGAGGAGCAAAGATAGGTGCTTGGTAAAACATTTACTGGATCCATGTTTGCAAGGGATTTTGTGGAGTTTAGAAATCCAGTATAGCTAAGGTAACTCATATATTCATCCGTCCTATTGACTGGGGTAATAAATGTTTTAAGAGCTGAAGCATGATTTTGAAGAATTTCATCTATTAAAAGGGCAGTTTGAGTATAAGAACGATTACCAAATGTGGAATTAATGATAAATTCGTTTAAAACACAGTTACAATAATGAGCCTTACACACAAAGACAATGCTCTTCCAAGCTTTGTCAGCTGGAACCAGAACAGATTCCTCATGTAAACTATTTGATTCTTTTATGGTTTGTGGTTTACTATACAAAGAAGGATATATGGTACGCAATTTTGTTTTGATATGTCTAATACGTGATTTTGATATTCCTCTTCTACTTTTTAATCTATTCTGATAGTGTATCAAGTTCTTTGTCATATTTAGCCCATCGTTTGGCAAAATCTTTGACATAATTCATAATAGAGGTAAAGTTCTGTCACCAATTGAAAGATCAGGTTTTCTGAATTTAGGACCTTTAAAAATAAGTGATTTGAGGTCCTCATTTTCAACTATATCCACATCACCAGTAATGACATATCCAGTTGGACTATAGTTGAAAGAAGATGAAAGAACAAGAGCACGTAAGTGGATTAAGTATAAGATGGTCTACATCTCGGCACTAAAGTCCGTGATCAAATAGTTTGCATGCAATATAAGTATATCTGTAGGATAAACAGGGTGTAAACTTGAACAAAACTGGACTCTTTTATGATGAAAAATGTTGGTTGCTTATGTTGACGGCTTCTATTCCTTCGTTAAGCCCCGGTCACACTGTTACGATTTGGATCTACACGTTAACACGGGTACTGACGAGTTATAACTGGTCAAATACTCCACGAGTTTACGATGGTTGTTGATGATGGGGACATCAGTTCGACTGCTGCACAAGTTCTATTCCACACTGACATGAGAGCAGGGCGATGGTTTCTTTTTAACACGAGTTTTAGGTAACATCGCATGTGGATTGTGTATTAAGTGGTTTTATATAGGCACTGTACGTTTGTTCGTAATTAAAAGGTTTGGATGCAATAGTAGAATGTACGAAATACACGGTGTAGACTTGTATTTAGTGTTTATGAAAATGAATGTAGGATTCAAAAGGAAGATGTAGATTAAATCTTTATATGACAGGTGTAGAATGAGAATTAAAACAAATTGTGATTGTATAATTGTAAACTGTCTTTTTGTAATCTAGCTTTGCACTGAAAACAAGAGTAAAACGATGAAAATATGAAGTGCAGGTGGCATCATACACATGAACTGATCCCCTATTATAAGGGTTTGATAATGGAATCCCATCACTGGGGTTTAATGAACTGATATTGATTAAAGTACACTCGCCATGCGAGAACAATCAAACTTAATAAGTAAGGTCATTTGCCAATAGCACTCCAATTAACGTTTGACATTTAATTCTATTTATAAGGTGAATAAATGTTAGGATTGAAAATAAATATTCTAAAACTGCATTAGCTTTGGAAAATCTTTAAAATCTCACGTAAATCTATAATGAATTTATTTTTTGAAGTAATATCATAATTTGGTTTATATTTTATGATATCTTGTACAAGGATAGGAGTTTTTTGGTATTTGTTAATGATGGTATATATATTTATCTATTTCTTTTCAACGACCTTTGTAAAGAAATTTGAAAGGGGGATAACTAGTTTATAAAAAATGAAAGCAGGAAATGTTCAATCAATAATCTAATTTCAACTACTTGATACTAGATTGTTGAAATACAAGTCTATTACTAGTGTAATGATTTCATGTTTTTCAATGTTGCAAGAGGCCTACAGAAACGGTGATCTAGAAACTTAACTATGGCTGATACACAATTAGCTATTACTAGAAAGATGAAGGTAAATGTGAATATAACGATCAGTGATCAATCTCATAATTCCGATAAGGACTTCAAAATAGAGAGTTGTACAAACACGGACCCTTGGATATACCAATGGTAAGATAAGGTGCCAAGGAGGAGTAAGTATCCCCTGCAGACTAGTCACATCCGCAATGAGTCCTTCAAGGATTCTATAACTCCAGCATAGTAATACATGGTCAATTGTACGTCTACTATTGAAAGCAAGGCGGACTTCCTCATTGACAATATCTTCGTAGTCTTCCGTGATTAGGTCTTCCACCAGTCTGATGGAATTTCTATGGACACGAATTGTGCTCCTTTAATAGCTGACCTGAAATCATCCAGTTGAATTGTTAGCTCGGCGTTGGTATCCATTTTTAACAAATCTGAGTACGAAGCTGATATGGAGGACTCGGTGTTGTCTTTTATCTTGAGATCACAGGGATATATTGAATAGACATATAAATAAATAAATATGATTATTGTTAATAGATAAAACGTCGTCGATATATCTGACTGTCGATTTGAAACCCACAGCAAGAGAATGTTTCTCATTTAAAAGCTTTTGAATAAACTTTGCTTCGTAATCATATAAAAACAGGTCAGCTAACAGGGGAGCACAATTTATGCCCATGGGATATCCAACTGACAGTTGGAAGACCTGATCACCACAGCCTACGAAGATATTGTTAATGAGGAACTCCAGCATAATTCTATTTTAACTTTAGAGTATTTGTGAGTAGAATCAGAGTGGTGTTCAACAAAGTATTGTTTTGGATGACTGGTCACTTGATATGAATATTTCATTTTTTCATTTTTGTTGAAGAAGTAACTGTCCAAAGTTCTAGTCTTAAATTTATCGAAAGGAATGGTCGTGTGAAGTGTTGAAAAGTCATGCGTTTTGATGTTTTTGATTTGAAAAAAGTTTTGCATTTTACTTAAAGTTCTCTAGAATTTTTTTAATCCACATATGATTTACACCATTTCTGGCATATGTAGTCGCACAGTAAGTTTGTTATAACACAATACGTTTGAATTTTCTCCTTGACAGATGTTACTATTTTCGTGAGGAGCAACAATAGGGGCTTGGTAAAACATTTACTCAATCCAGCATTGTATCTATGTTTGTAAGGGTTTCGTGAAGTCTAGGAATCCAGTATAGGTACGGTAACACATATTCATCCATCCTATTGACTGGGATATTAAATGTGTCTATACTGAAGCATGACTTTATAGAATTTCATCCATTGAAAGGGCAGTTGGAGTATAAGTACAATTATTAAATGTGGAATTGATACCAAGTTCGTTTGAAATCAGTTGTAATAATAGGCCGTGCAAACAAAGACAATGTTGTTACAAGCTTTGTCAGTTGGAAAAAAACATATTCCTCATGCAACCTATCCAAATCTTTGATCTCTTCTGGTTTACTAAACACAGAAGGATAGATGGTACGTACTTTTGTTTTGGTGTATCCAATACGGGATTTTAATATTTCCCTTATACTTTCAATCCATTTTGACAAGGTGTTCAAGTTCTTTTTCATATTTAGCCCATCGTTTGGCATAATGCTCGACAGAATTCATATAATTGGTACCGTATAAGTTTTAGATGAGAGAAAAGGTTCGATCGACAATAGAAAGACAGAGGTTCTTTGTAGTTAGAATCTCTTGAAAAATGATTTGATATATAGTTTACAAAATATGAGAAGTTGACGATGGAGAAGCTGAAGTCATCCCATTTGTCATACAGCTGAGTTGCGCATATTAGACACTCGAATCTTCAAAATTCATAAATTTGTCTTCTGTGGTAGAACACCTATCTAAAAAGTGTTTTGTAGTATTGTAATAACAGACGGAATGATTTCAGCTTCTCCATCGTCAACTTCCCATATTCATGTACAAATATTCAATTATCACCTGCATATGGTGTTTATATATCTCAGCTGATTCGATACATCAGAGCTTGTTCTGCATATGATCAGTTTTTACATCGAGGCAGGCTACTGACAAACAAATTGATGGTGCAGGAGTTTTAACTATCCCGTTTAAAATCAGCATTTCGCAAATTCTATGGTCATGGTCGTTATGACGATCTAGTTTGTCAATACAACCTATCATTGGTTCAAATGCAGTCTGACTTGTTTCATATCGATTGTTAGACCATTCTTTGCACACTGCTTTTGACTACGGATAACTCGAAGGGTCGACAAGGGATGCTTACTCCTCCTAGGCACCTGATCCCACCTCTGGTATGTTTGCCCAACTATTTTGTATTGCTTTTAAGAGTTTTGAGATTGATCTGTTCGTTATCATCATCTTTCATCTATTAACAATTTCTTAAACAGAATCAGTATCAAAATACTATTCATCATGAAACCGATTGATTGATTGTATCTTGCTTAACGTCTCGCTCGAGAATTTTTCACTCATATGGAGACGTCACCAAGACTGGTGAAGGGTTTCAAATTTAGACCTATGCTCGGCGCTTATGGCAGTGAGGGACATCCGTTTTTAAGGTCATCTCCGAGGACCCGTGACATTCACACCTGATGCCGAGCGTTTGGCGATGGAATTGTCTCTACCTGTTTTAACGACTTAGGTCTGTCGCGGCCGGGATTCGAACCCCGACCTTCCGCATGCGGGGCGAACGCTCTAACCTCTCGGCCACCGCGACGGTCTCATGAAACCGAAGTTTATCATAAACAAGATAGTAAATACAAACTGTTTTCATTTTTCAAAAATAGAGCATGTTTGTTTTTCTTTAGGAATTTTTATATTGCAATATATGCGCGTTTCAATGATTATTGAATGTGCACCATTTCTTAATTTTGCTAGCAGCGATCGTTTACACTTTTTCAGAGGAAAAGTTTACCAATTTCATTATTTGTATTCATTAGGCTGAAAATGTGCCTTCATAAATAAAGATTTCCTGCGCTAGACGAGATGCTGCTTGCCATAATAGTTCATAGATTTAACCACCAAAGTTCTGTTCAACTTAAGCCCAAACTCTGTAAGAGAACTATTTATAATATTAGTAACCTGTCGTCGGGTCGAATGCTGTCTGACGATTTTATACCAATTTTTGGCTGTTCTTTATACACTGATTTTTACAGGTAACTCCGTTTGCCTGGTCAAGATATAGTGCTAACGGCAGGTGTAAAAGTTCGACACGGGATGCTTACTCCTCCTAAGTACCTTATCCCACTTCTGGTATATACAGGGTCTGTATTTGTCCAACTCTTAATTCGTATTCTTTAAGGGAGTTATGAGATTGATCACTTTTCGTTATTCACATTTACATTCAAAGGAATCACGTTTAGGTTTTGTTGAGGACTGAAAAAGTTTATTTTACCATAAAGGATAGCTTAATTTGGTCACTGACTCTTTGTCCTGATACTAGAAGCACACTATTGTATGTGTTACTTAGTTATATTATTTAATCTAGTATAGTATGTCAACATGTTTTATAACATCAATAGTAGAGCGAATAAGATAAATTACATAAAAATAATTTAAAGTAAAATAAGGATTTTTATGAACATGATATTTTGATGTGTACCTTAATGGCAGTGATAAAAGATATGAATTAGAGACTTCTCCAGTCCCTTGATTAAATTTGCTGTTTTAGGAGATTTCCATGACATAAGGAGCACCTGGATCACCGGGTCACTTGGGGTCATCTTGAAATGTTGAGAAAAATTAGTTTTTAAAAAGGAATTTAAAATCTAGATTACTCAGAAAGAGTTTTGAAGTCTGTAAGCCGTTACAAGTAAACTTTATACATACATCTATAACAATAATAATTTTTATTTGTATGTTGATTCGATATATCCCAGTGAACTCGAAATAAAAGACCCCACAGAGTCCTCCGTATTTACTTCGTACTTAGATATCTTATTGAAAATAAACATCAAAGGCAAACTAACAACTCAACTTGTCTGGTATATCCAAGGATCTGATTTTGTCCAACTCTGTTTTGTATTCCTTACAGTAGTTATGAGATTGATCACTGTTCCTCATCTTCACCTTTCATGTAGGAATTAGAATTAATGCGTATAAAGTATGCTATAACTCTATAATTGGTGTATAATTCATCCGAAAGATGTCTTTTTATGATAAAGTCCTTAAAACGAAGGAAAAGCGATGAAAGAATGAAGTGCAGGTGACGCCATAGGCATGAAGCAGAGATGATCTCTTTTCATTTGATTTGTTTGTTTGTTTGAGAGCATTTTGTTTCATGTGGGGTTCTATGGCAACAGCACTCCAATGTTTGCACGACATGTACTCTTATTTATAGGGGAAAAGAAACACCAGGACTAAAAATTAACATTTGAAATCTGTATTAGCTATGGAAAGTCTTTAAAGTGTTAGCGAAATCTATGATGAAGGTGAATTTTTCTTGTAAAATCATAGAATTATTTATATGATATCCTATCTTGTATAGGATTAACAGTTATTGTTCTTTGTGATTATTGATGATGCTTTACATATTTATTTTTGCAAGGACTCTTGAAGAAATTTGGAACGGGAATAACAAGTTTATTTAAAACGAAAGTAGGCAATGTTAAATGATCTAAATTTGTCTACCTGATACTAGTCTGTTGAAATAGTAAATTACAGGGAATGTCCAGCGAACTTTAAATCAGCCAAAAATTAATATGATTGAATTGATGAATTAGGGGATGGTTAATTCAATCTTTGGGTGATAAAAGTGAGAATTCAAAATTGGTTGCTAAATATCAGAAATGCATGACTTGCAAAGTTACACGTAGTTCAGATACGAGGGGTGTTCGATATGTAATGTGTATTGTACGATATCTCAAAAGCATTCAACTCAAATAGTGAAATGAACATTACACTCCTTCAAAGTATTCTCCGCGGTTTGAAATACATAATTTGAATAATTTCAATCTCTAAATCTATTTCTGAAATGCGTCACGGTACGCTGATTTAGGTAGATATCCGAGGCACTGACTGATGGTTGAACCAAGAATTTAATTGTCGGGACTAGTAACGAAACCCAAATAAGAACTTTTTAAGTTTTGGAAAAAGTCGCATGTGGCTAGATCTGGAGAGTATGGTGGGTGTGGCAGGACGGTAATCTTCTCCGACTTCAAAAATTGCTTCACAAACTCAGATGTATGTGATGGAACATTATCATGAAGTAAACGAACATGCCTATATCCTGACACAGGGCGTCTTTTATGATAATATTTCTTGAGCTTTTTTCGTATAACATCTCGGTAATACCAACCTTTAACACTTTTGTCCTTCGGCACCGAATTTGTACGGCTATACCATCACATGAGAAGAATATGCAATAAAGAACATTCTTTGTGCTTATGGTTCTTTTGACAACTACAGGCCTTCTACCGTGTTTAGTTAGCCATAATTTGTTTCCAATTTTTCTTACTGGTTCGAAATAGTGAATTCATGTTTCGTCACCAGTAAAAATGTTTGCAAATTGTCTTTGATTGAATTTGGGAAACATTTTGAGCCATTGCTTAGCGATTTGTACTCGTACCCGTTTTCAGTCATTTGTCAATATATGCGGTATCCATTTGGCAGAAATCTTTCGTACTTTCAAAATACGCTTCAAAATGAAATGCATCCGCGATAGCAATATGCCAAGAGCTTTGGCAATATCACGAATCATGTATCTGCCATCACTTTCAATTGTTTCCCTGATTTTTGAGTCATTTGCCTTGCCTGTTACAGTCACAGGTCGGCCAGATTTTGCTGCATCTTTGACGGACTTTGTGCCAGTCAGAAATATCTTTCTGCACCTACGAACTGTCTCATAAGATACCTTATGAGACCCATAAACTTCCCCCAATTTAGTAAAAATCTGCATTACCGAATGACCGAGTTTTGTGCAAAGTTTTATATAAGCTCTAATTTCGTCAATATTCTCAACCCACTTCCCAACCATTTTTACAACAGTGGTCAACGACAGGCTCTTTTGAAATGACTACTAGTTTAAAACTATGTGGAGCTGAAGGCTCGTATTTATACCGTTGGAGAGATATTGGATAAAACTATTCAAGAATATCATCATCCACGAAATCGTGCAAAGCGTTATCGCGCTGTGGTACAATACACATTACATATCGAACAGCCCTCGTATCTTACCATTATCAGTTAATTTTCATTTGTCTGTGTATATGTTACAGTAAATAAGACTTAAATGATACCAAAATTGAATTTGTTATGAAAATTAATCTTAGAAATGCAGAGTATACAGGAATTCGATTCAAGTCTTTTAATGAACCTCATCCACGTGCGTATATTCGGCGAATAATTGTTCGATCAAGGTCCAAGTCTTCTTTTAGATTACGGAGAAAAACGAGTGAGATCCGATTGTTGGGTGCAGGTTTTTTTTTAAGGAGAACCTGTTTAACAGTCAGAAACCCAAAGGGCCACACCACAAAGGCCAGGACATGGATATGGGGGTCATAGGTCAATGTCATGAAGACCTCCTACTCTACTGAACATGACGTGGCGATCAGTAGAAATACCGTAGTGATAGTGGTGCTGGATGATTTAGATGACACTTTAGAGGACCAATATTATTCATGAATATTTGATACTAATCTGATATTGATTGATGAAAACGTCACACAACTATCACATACATTGCGTGATATAAAATTATGCGAAAAAGACCAACGTTGACATTATCACAATTTCGAATTCTTTGAGATTTGTGTGTAATGAAAAGGCAAAGTCAATCAGATTGCTACTGATCATGAGAATATCACAACACTAACAAACTGTCCATCAGAATATACACCTCCGTTGTCTAGTTAATATTTGGTATCAGTTTTGTTAATTACAAAGGATAATTACTAGGATTTGAAACCTTTTTCATGTTTATATGTATTGTATTGTGTAATGGTTTATGTTCACATTGAGGACCAGTTAAATTTCAAGTCTTTCCATACACATCTTCAACAATTTATATACAGTTGCTTATATTACATAGGAAACAAAAATAAACTGTTATTTTCTACCATACTAAATGCTATTCGTGTTTATATCAAAAACTTTAAAAATTCTAAATCTAAATCATCAAACATATTGTCTAATAAACAACTGCTATCAGATAAATCAAATTACAAAGAGTTTGATTTACTGGGATTTCCAAATCGTTTTCATGTGCATTGTCCTGTGTACTGGGTTATTTTCGTATCGGGGCCAGTTACATACTTGAATTCTTTATATAAAGACCTTCAACAATTTATATACGGTTCCTTTTACTACAATTAAAATAAAAACAATGTTAATTTCAATCATACATCAAGTGATCAGTGTTTCTGAATTCTAATTAAAGTGTCATCTAAATCATCTAGGTAATTCCATTGATAACCACGTCAATGTCGGTGGAGTAGGATACCTTATGATAATGATCCATGACCCCATCTCTGACTAGTCCTCGTTCTGGTCTGTGGGATGTCATCTTCGCTAGTCAAGGGTTTACGATCCGCTCCGGAGCGGATCGTAAACCCTTGGCTAGCGAAGATGGTGGAATGTTTCCCTTTGAGTTTCAGACTTTTAAAATATGTCCTCCTGAAAAACTATAAGCTCTGCACCCAGCAATCGGATCTCACTCGCCCTTTTCTGTAATCGAAACGAAGACTCTGACCTCGATCAAGCGTTAAGATTACATCAAATCGGGGAAATCATTTGCCAGATACGTGCTCGTGGATGAGGTTAAAAGACTTGAACCAAATTCATGTATAATGTGTATTCTTACTTTTATAACTACGAAAACCCATTGAACTCATTTTCGTAGCGAAAAAAAATTCTCGTCATAACGCGTAACTTTCACGTCATAACACGAAACTTTCGCGAATTAACGCGTATCATTCGCGTTATATCGCGTAGCGTTCGCGTTATAATGTGAAAATTATGCGTTATATCGTGAAACCTTTACGTTTTGATTAAAGCGTAGATTTTGCTTATAAACACGAATTTATGGAATTAATGCGCTCAATTTTAAAAAAGTAGGCTGAAAAATATTCATTACAATGAAGAAAAATAACGATAGACTTGTCCAGCTGTAGTTTGTGTATATGCATATCTCTTGATATAATTTGACTGCTTTAAGAAGATCATCTTATTGACATTATCAGTTCTTAATTGTCACATACGAGAAGTCTTTCTAGACAATGAAATATGATCTAACCAAACCAAAAGCATATCAAAGGACAAAGTTATAAAATAGTTAATTACAAAGGTTGCTGTGAGAATTCTATGGGCTTTTCCAAAAGATGACAGCCAAGGGACATAACCTTTGAAAAGTGTGAATTCGTCTATTATTGGAAGAACGTAGGTCACCAAGTTCTTTCTAGAGACATTCTGAAAGGTTTTTTGGGTTATCAAACGAATCAAAAGCAAATGTAGATCAAGCATAGTTTACTCAATAACATAACAAATTCAGAGATTTAGCCGTTGATAATCCAATAGTTCTTTGAAATTCTCTGACATTTTAAGGTTTGATTTCAATGGACGAAATTTTATACCCCCGTATAAAAAGCTATTGTTAGCTAAGCAACACTGGTATTAATCAATTACAAATGTGAATTCTACTTTGCATTCAATAAAACTTTAATAGCAAGCTCTTGCGTGTCGAATCAGTTGAGAGATATAAATACCATAAGCAGGTGATAATGTTCTTTACTTTAAGGTTACTTATTAATGCATAAACGTCAGTCTTCGTTCATTGCACTAATCACGGGTTCCTGTTTTACATTACTACGTTCAAATAGAATATTTCGCGTTATAACGCAAAATTACGCGTTATTCGCTAAAGTTACGCATTATAACGCGAAAGTTACGCGTTGTAACGTGAAAATTATGCGTTAATTTGCGATAGTTACGCGTTAGTTTGCGAAAATTTCAAGGTTAAAACGCTACGAAAATGAGCTCAATGGGCTTTCGTACATAACACCCAACATCTTAATTTAAAATACCTTGATTCATCAATTCGATCATATTGATTTTTGAATAACTTATGGACATTCCCTGTATCATAATTTTTCAACAATCTAGTATAGGGTAGTTAAATTTAGATGATTCAACATTTCCTACTTTCGTTTTAAACAAACTAGCATTTCCCATTCTAAATTTCTTCAAGAGTCGTTGCAAAAATAAATATATAAATCATCATCAATAATGACATAGAGCAATAACTGCTAATCCTATACAAGATAGGATATCATATAAATAATTTTATGATTTTACTTGAAAAAATACATCTTCTATAGATTTAAGTAACATATTAAAGACTTCCTATAGCTAATACAGATTTAGAATATTTATTTCTAGTCCTAAAGTTTCTTTTTTCTATAAATAAAAGTCAGTAGTCCCTTTGCACTGGAGTGCTCTTGCTATAGAACCCCACATGAAACAAACTCATCTCAAACAAAATTCTGGTTCATGCCTATAGCGTCACCTGCACTTCATTCTTTCAACGATTTGGAGGAATTTATCATACAAACATTTTTATGTTGGATGCATTATACACCAATTATACAATCACAATGTCACTTTGAGTTTCCTTAAAGGAAGTGAACATGAAAAAAATATTTGTTGCATAATAAACTTAAAAGACCTCCTGAAACTGAATAGTGTGGCCTAAATCTAATTTGCTTGTTTCTATTACGAGATTTGATCAATTGAACACTCTAAGTTAAAGGTTTATGGAGGTCATCCATTATTTCCCAGTATACATCTGTGCTCTGACGTAGATGAGACACATTGCTGTTGACTGGGTCACTGTTATACAGCAGAAAAAGTTTATGGATTCATATTACAATTGATGGATAAGGTTTTGGAGCAAAAAGAATTGAAATCAAATCTAATTACAATGCATTAAGAAAAAGAAGAAAACACTCCCACAAAATATTTCCAGCTCCTCCAACTTCTGAACTTACACAGTACACTGTATGTTTCAAGTTTCCATATCAATTAATTTCATTAGATTTTAAATATTAAGGTGACTGTGTCATAAAAGTATTGCAACATAGGCATATAACTTATATACTTTATAACAATTTATGTACATGGACCACAGATAAATTTTGGAGATTCAATTTACAATTATATTCTTTATTGACATTAAAAAATACTTATTTACTAATATTTAGAATCTGTGTCAGAGTCTGATGTTTTTTAAAGAAATCCTACATAATTGCAGTGCTCTTTAGGAAATACTCCCTTAATTTATGTCACAACAATTAAATGAGGGTAAAACTACTATGACCCCCCCCCAAGAGGCTGACTGCGTTTGACCTAGTTGATAAACTGTCTGTAGGCCATAAATCTTGATAGCATGTCTGCAACAGAATTGTTACTGTATTCTATCACATGTGTTGGAAATGTTTACACACAAATGCCATGTTGTGTTAAGATTTTAATACATGTGAATACAGAAGGTATTTTTCATTTTCGTGTTTTTCTTACTTGTTTAATAAGTTGTTATCCAGGTCCTCTTAGACCCCTCTCTGGATACGTATTAAATCCATGGATAAATGTAAGCTGTATCAATTATAACAGGACTTCAACACACAGTGTTAAAATATGGGTGTAGAGAATTACACTTTTGGTGTATATTTATGCAATCTAGCTGACACAGAATATTCAAACTCATGACAACAAAGACACCCATGTACATAGTTACATTGTACAATTTCCACAAGCACATCAATCAAGGAAAATCCCTCTCTCATTAAAATCAACTGCTGGTGAAGAAGCATTATTCTGAGAAACAATTTCTTCCTCTGTAACATCAGGTTCAACCTGATATCCCATATCTAATTCACTCTCTGCTAATGACATTTTAACGTTGATGCTTACAATGTGCCAAAAATACACATAATGTGTCCTACTGATGTCAGCATCAGTGCTGCCCTCTAGTGGATGCTAAGTGATAACCCAGCAGGGAGGTAATATTTTTTTCAATATGGCAGATCCCAAGGATTGAAAAGATTAGTTAAACTTTATAAAATATCTCCCTACTGAAGAAAGCTACATCTTAGTGATTTTCAGAATGCATTATATACATCAAAATGACAAATCTAAACCCTTTGTCACATTTTCATGTTCACTTCCTTTAACATAAATTCCGACTTCCATTTTCAAACATACTAATATACTAAAAGAAATATGATCAATGTGAACAAAAATTCCAAAGTTAAGGAAACAACCAGGAACCTATTAATATATATCATTTTACATAAAAAGTTGTCGTACCTATAAAATTCACCTACTTGTTAAGGTTTACAGATTTTAAAACTTTTGCTGGATAATCTACATTTTTTCAACACTTGGAGACGACCCAAAGTCACCCGATGATCCATGCAAGGTATGTGTACCTATGTCACCGGGAAATCTTCTAAAACAACAATCAAGGGACTGGAGAAACCTCTTCTTTATATCTTTTATCATTGACATCGAAATACTCATCAACACACCATGTTCATCAACATCCTTATTTTTCTTTCAATTATTCTTATTTCCTGTATTAGTTATATCTTGGAAACTAATCTAGAGTAAGATGTTTGGAATGAAGTACATGTACTACACACAATAATGTACTTCTACATTTGGCAAACGTCGACAGATTCCGGTACCCTACATCTATGGAATTGACCGAGGTGATCCGAGTGGTACCTCTAGAATCAGCTTTTAGGGAGGACAAAGAATGAGTTTTCAAAAACGTAATACTTTACGGTAATGTAAGCTTTTCAAAACCCAAATCTGACTTCTTTTTTTATATATCTGGTAAAGAGTTAAGGCTTTAGGCTTAAGGTGAGGAAAATTTGGTGGTATGATCTCAGGAAAATTTCGGCAAGCAACATTTCGTTCTTTAGCTCAGGAAATCTTTATTTATGTAGCCAAATCTGGCAGCGTAAGGAATATAAATTACGAGATTTGTACATTTTTCCTCTGAAAAAGTCTGAAAGATAACAGCTAGCAAAATTAAGAATTGGTGCATTCACTAATCATTGAAACACACAGATGTGCTTAAAGAAAAACGAACATTCCGTGTTCTTTAACGAATTGTTGAAAAACGAAAACAATTTGCATATACCGTCTTGTTGATGACAAAACTTCAGTCATGATATAGGGCTCACGGCGGGTGTGACCGGTCGACAATGGATGCTTACTCCTCCTAGGCACCTGATCCCACCTCTGGTTTATCCAGGTGTCCGTGTTTGCCCAACTCTCAATTTTGCATTGCTTATATGCAAGGTGAAGATAACGAACAGTGATCAATCTCATAACTCCTACAAGCAATACAATATAGATAGTTGGGCAAACACGGACCCCTGGACACACCAGAGGTGGGATCAGGTGCCTAGGAGGAGTAACCATCCCCTGTTGACCGGTCACACCCGCCGTGAGCCCCATATCCTGATCAGGTAAACGGAGTTATCCGCAGTCAAAATCAGTGTGCCAAGAACGGCTTAACAATCGGTATGAAACACGTCAGACAGCATTTGACCCAATGCGAGGTTGTATTGACGAACTAGATCGTTATAACGACCATAGAATTTGCGAAATGCTGACTTCAATCGAGACTGTTGAAATCCTTGTACCATCAACTTGTTTGTCAGTAGCTTACCTCGATTTAAAAGTGACTATACCCAGAACAAGCTCTTGCATATCGAATCAGTTGAGATATATAAACACCATATGCAGGTGATAATGGAATATTGCTACATAAATGTGGGAAGTTGACGATGGAGAAGCTGAAATCATCCCGTTTGTCATACAGTTGAGTTGTGAGTTTGCCGTTAATGTCTACTTTCAATAAAATATCTAAGAATGAAGCAGAAGTGGACGACTCTGTGGTGTCCTTTATTTTGAGCTCACAGGGATATATATCAAATCGACAGATGAATGAAAGCTATCATTGTTAATAGACAAAACGTCATCGATATATCTAAAAGTCGAATTGAAGGTCACAGCGAGAAATTTTTTCTTCTCACGTAGAATTTTTTGAATAAATTCTGCTTCATACTTCACCTTTCATGTGGTACTGATCCCATTAGATAAATTGTTAATAAATGCTTTTACAATACTACAAAACATTTTAGATAGGTGTTTTATGTAAAGAAATTAAATTTTTGAAGATTGGAGTGACTAATCTGTATGACAAAACATGATGAATTCAGCGCATCATCGTCAACTCCCCAGATCTATGTAGCAACACCCTATTAAAAGCTGCATATGGTGTTTGTGTCTTTCAACTGATTCGATACGCAAGAGAATCTTCCGTGTATTAGCTTTAAAATCGAGACAGGCTACTAACAAATATTTACCAGAAAGGACAACGTGTAATCCTGTATTAGGAACAGAGCTAGGGTTAAAGCTAACTCTAGTAAATGCTTTAGAAAGCCTTAATCCCACCCATAGGTTTGAATGGCTGTCACTGAAAAGGTCAGTTAAAGAGAAATATTCACATTGTTTACAAGGAAATGAATTCACTGGTTTTTCCCTAGTTGATATTGAGTTTATTAAGTAATTACATAATTCTAGTTTTGGAGTAAAACATCCCCTAAGTATTCCTCACCTGGGGTGTCAGGGGCCCCCTGGATTAGAAAGGCATTTAGTTCATATAATTCATAAACATACAATTTCAGAAATAAAAAGATAATAATAATAATAATAATATTGTACAATATTATATTATGTATGTAGTCAGAGGTCACATAATTCAGAGCCCAAATTTGTGCCCCTGACATGTTTATCTTGAAGGACTGTCCCTTCAAGAATAGCATCTTATTACAATACATACAAATAAAAAAATATATTTATTATGAAATCACTGTTAACATATGTTCTCGTTACAGTTGCTCTAAATGCAACAAGGCGTCAGTAGATTTCAGTTTTACTACATACAATTTCAAAGTTTGTAAAGGACTGACAATTCAACACTGATTGCATGTCTAGACTTAACAATACAGAATAAATTTCCAGTAATTTTATTACAGCTATCTGTCAGTTGGACAACCCTTTGCAGAAACTATTGCATTGATAAAGGGGTGCTTCTGTACATTAGTATCCCTCTCCAGGGTATAAATCATCCTAGAAAACCCAAGTTGATTCAAAAGTAATACCAGTCTAAACAAAGATCCCGAAAATGATTTTATTTACAAGAACTTTTCAAAACTGAAAATATGGACAACAATTTTATATGAAGAACGAAAGCGGAAGACAAAAGTACTGTACTAAAACATCATTATTGGCAACAATATGGCAACATTTACCAGTCACTGAAACCTATTGGTTAGGGCACTACGTAACCAGGAAGTTCATATTCTGTTTAGAAAAGTGGACAGCTATATCCCAAATATTGTCGCTTTCCCTAAAGAGAAAAAGAGGTCCAGGACTCGATTCTTGATCCAGCCGACAAAAACAACAACAAACACCCTCTCCCAAATGCCCAAAGGTAGTAAATGAAAGGTGAAGATAACAAAGAGTGATCAATCTTATAACTCCTGTAAGGAATACAAAATTAAGAGTTCGGCAAACACGGACACTGAATATACCAGAGGTGGGATCTAAAGTAAACATCCCTTGTTGACCGGTTACACCACCGTGAATCCTATATATTGATCAGGTAAACGAAGTAGTTCTTAGTCACAATCAGTATGTAAAGGACGGCCTAACAGTGGTATGAAACATGTCACACAGCGGTCGACCTAATGGCAGGTTGCATCTAAAAAATTAGATTATTATAACGACCATAAATTTTGCGAAAAGTTGACTTTAAACGAAATTGTTGAAAACCGTGTAACATCAACTTATTGATCAGTAGCCTGTCTCGATTTAAAAATTTATCATACGTAGACCATAGATATCTGATCAGTTGAGAGATGTTTGTCCAACTCTTTATTTTGCATTCTTTATAGGAGTTGCGATATTGATCATTATCTTCACTTTTCATAAACACCATAATTGTGCAGGTGATAGTGGATTATTGCTGTAAAGATATGGAAAGTTGACGATGGAGAAGATGAAGTCATCCCGTTTGTCAGTTGTTCAGTTGTTAGTTTATCGTTAAAATCTATGTTCAATAAAATATCAAAAAATGAATCAAATATGAAAGACTTGGTGGGGTCTTTTATTTCGTGTTCAATGGGATATATCGAATCAACATATGAATGAAAATGAGGATTGTTGATAGATGAAATGTCGATATATCTGAATGTCGAGTTGAAGGCCACAACACGAGATTTTTTCTAATTAATAATCTTTTGAATAGATTGAATGTCATTCCATATGACTCATACAAATCGTATTCTACAGAATGCAAATAGGTTTTCACAAATCAACCGTATTGGGCATTATATGGGTCCGTGTTTGCCCAACTATCTATTTTGTATTGCTTGTAGGAGTTATGAGATTGATCACTGTTCGTTATCTTCACCTTGCATGGAGCTTTATGAACCTCACAATGTATTTTGATATCACTTGCCTAATCCAAACAATGTAAAAGATGTAAATGTTTATGGTGAACAGGCGACATAATTGATGTGTTTAACATGGTTTACCTTCATTGTTATGCTCCTTGCACACTCTTTATAGTATCAGTAGTTTACTAAATTTGCTAGTGATCTGATTTTTTTTTTAAATCTTAAAACCCATTTTTGCATGGAAGAAATGATAAATCATCACATGATCTTCTAGTCATATTATGTAATACATTGTACTCAGGCTCTAAAATCTTAATTCATCTCCACTTAATGGCTCGTCAGTAAATCATAAAAATATTCGAAACATAATACAAATGTATATGAAACATCAAGAAATAATATAAAACTTAGAAACTTTTCTCCAAAATCTCCTTACTGCCACTCCATGACTTACACTGTGCCCTATTTAAACAGAAACCGGAAGTAGATGTTTGTTACCAACACAGCTATGGCTGCTCTCGTTCCCCCAGACGGTAAAGATATGGATGTTGCTAAATGTTCATTATGCTTTGAAAATTATACCGATCCTAGATTGTTGGATTGTTTTCATACGTTCTGCAAGGAGTGCATTGAACAACTTATAGTATATGGTGGAAAAGAACGGAACACATTCTGTTGTCCATTGTGTCAACACGAACACTCGATACCTAAAAGTGGAGCTGATGGCATGAAACGGAACTTTTATATGGAAATGTTGCCTCAAAAGAAAGAAGTTCAATGTCAAACATGCGAGAACAGCAGTCTAGCGGTGAAGAGATGCTTTGATTGCGATCAATATATGTGTTCAGTGTGCTTTAAAACGCATCAAAAGCTAAAGGTAAGCCGTTCTCATCGGAGCTGTGACATTGGCCACGAAAATCAAGGAACTCATACTCAGACGATCTACTGTTCTAAGCACCGAGAGGAACAACTGAAGTTTTTCTGTTGTCCTTGTAAACTTAACATATGTCGTGATTGTAAAATCACGGAACACGAAGGCCACAGAACGGAAGGTCTTTCAACCATTGCTGAAAAAGCAAAGAAGTCACTGGAATTAAAACTGACAAAGTTCGTGAAATTAGAAGATTTATTCATAACTAAAAAGCAAGAGTTAAAGAGTGCTATTGAAGCTACTGGTGGTGACCGAGAGGACCTCATTAAAATCGTCCAAACAAGAACAGTTGAAATTGTCAAATGCATTGAAGCATTAGAAGGGGAGTTGATTAGAGGAATAGACAATCTTTTCAGAAAAAGAGAGTCTGATCTAGAAAAGAAGGAAACTCTCACTGTTCAGAACATTACTTCAATAAAAGGTCGCGTACAATACATAAAGCAAGTACTAAAACACGGGTTACTACCAGATGTCACACAAGCTGAGACATTTATGCATTGCTCAGAGGCCAAGTTATCCCAAACCTTGGATAGCGTTAGTGCAGTAGATGCCTGTATTGTCCCGATTTTTGTTTCTTCCAAATTCATACCACAAATTGATAATATTGGAACGCTGGAATTCGTAACTTTTAACGTAAATTTCAGTTTCCTGTGCGATTGTCCCTTAAATCATATGATTTCAGAAATTTCCCCGTCTACCAATAGTGAAAAAGCATGGATTCTGTATCGACACTTGCATAATACATCTCACCAAATACACCAAAAAACGGGTGGTCTATACCATGAAAGGGGCGACATACTTTCTGTATCTCGACAGCACGTGCAACATATAGTATTTAGATCCAATGATGAGGAAGTACGATTTGCAAAACACCCATCGTGGTTTGATAAAGAAAACGAGAAGAAAACTAGTCTTCATATTTTTATACACGATCTCCTTTCCGTCACTGTGAGTGAAGAAGACAAGATCGTGGTACTTTTGACACAGAACCGTGTTGGGACTGTCACAGACGCTGGTGAATTAGTGAATATTGTTACTCTGAAGTCCGTTGTATCTGCCCGTGGTATCGCCGTCTGTGGAGATTTGATGTACTGCATAGACAGGTCAAATCAATGTGTTGCATGCTTCAAGACAAATTATGAATTTGTGTATTCCGCTACCCCATGCAGATCCTTTTCAAAACCTTTCGACCTGAGATCCATCTGTTGTGATAAGAACGGAAACGTATTTGTTTGTGATTTCCAGAATGATGTCATTTTTTTCCTTGTAGGGGAACGTTTAATCCCTGTCGTGGGAGAGGTTCGCCGACCCACAGCAGTGGCAGCAGATGGCAAAAACAGACTCTGGATTGGGAAAGAAAATGGAGAAATTCAAATTTACGACATAAAACTAAATCAGTAAACATAGCACATTCTGCATAATATATGTTTCTTCCATTGACATGTAGTTAAGTACACTACAATGTAAAATGTGAAGGAACGAATTCTATAGTTAGTTATGTATTAGGCTTTTAGAATACAGTTGACCTATTTTTCATTTAATACGTTACTGAGGTCCAGTCAAGTGTTGGAATGCTTCGGTTTAATATCTATAACTATGGACAAACAAGCAAGATTGTAGTGATTACATCATCATATCAAGATGCTGCATGTGATAGTGAGGCAAAATATTAGATTTTGTAATTTATGGTAGACCAACTTTGTTGAGTGGAATGATTTTATTGCATTCATTTGACAATCCTACTTTACATTTTTATACAAAGTGTGGTTTTTTTTTTTTTTTTTTGCTATGCATTGAGCTTCTCTTTTCGACTAATAAATTGATATTAAAGGTGGAACTATTTGTCTTCTTTCACAGCAAAATTTTTCCAAAAATTCTATAAATCAACTTTTATTCACGTGCGAGAAAATTTTGCGAGACCCTCATCGTCGCGAACCAGTCTTTGAGTGTGTGTCATAGGCTCGAAAAAGGCTCGATCACGAAAATTAATCGCCGCGGACCAGTTCACCTCGGGTGTATCGCGAAATAAAATACCCGCGAATAAAAGTTGGTTTACTGTAACTAGAAGTCTGATTTAAACAAAACATGTTGATTTTTCTTGTATATGAATAACTTTACATTTGTTAAAATGCGTCAAGTAAACTGCTATGGTAGAATAAAAATACTGAATCAGCATTGAATAAAGGTCGATGTGCCTCCTGGGTCTGGTCATTATTGAAACCATGGACCACTAGGTATACGCAGGAGGAAAGCATCCAACCGTCTAAACCTACGTGTATTGAAATGTTGTATTCCTTCAAATAATGACATCAATTCATATTTATCTTTAGTTTCAAAAGAATGGATATAATGAAATTTCATAAAGTATATAGATATAAACCCATTTAAAACGACTAAAGCTCCACCGTCCACGAACTTTTTAGACAATCCTCGTATAGAGCAAATTGCAAAAGAGCAGAACGAGTTTCAGTTGCTTGATTAGCAGGTTATACAATCTGCTGGTTATCTATTTAGGATTGATTATTGAAGTACGTGGGGGGTGGGGGGGGGGGGGTGCGTGCGTGTGTGTGGTGGGGGGGATGTGATAAATACAAAAGTGAAGATAAAGAAGTAATAAATATATAAATCCCATACAGAATACAAATAGTAAATAGTTGGGGTAAGGAAAACTCTGGAAACACCAGAAGTGGGATCATGTGCCTCGAAGAAGTAAGCATCCCCTGTTGACCGGTCACACCCGCCGTAATCCGAAGTAAACTAAGCACTAGTGAAGTTTTACGAAGAGGCCTACTTTTACAATCGGTGGCTTACTTTTACAATTTAAAGGGATCAACTCCAACTACAGAAATTGAACCGAATTGAATATACAGACTGCTTCAGTAAAAACACCAAAACCGACAATTATGTTTATTACAAAAGTATTGTAAACTCTTTAGCAACTCTTATTAGGGCTTTCCACCTTTCTGTGGAAAGTCCTATTGATATTGTTCTGTTTGTTATTTTCCTGTCGTCAAAAAGTTTTTGTCTTAAGACTTATCGAAAAACTGTATAGTCCATCATATAGTACTTCTTGAGAAACGAATACATTCCATCCTGCGTAAGTGAACTTTGACCCCTTACGGAGTTATTGGACCTTTCGCAGAAATCATTGTTAGCGCTTCTACTTTTTAACCGTAAATGATAGGAGGATGAAACCTTTGCTAAAGCATAGAGGGTAATTAGCAGAAGGGAAGAATTTCAAATGAAGGGATTCGGTCTCCCCTAAAGGGAGTTAATCCCTCGTTATGTTTTGCGATTTATTCGTAAAACATGTCGAACTTGAGAACGGTTTGTCGTATAGACATGGGACCAACTGGAATAGGATTGTTGACCTTGAAAATTAGGTCAATATCATCAGAAAAGAGGACAAATAGCACTTTTTATACTCTCTTTCCTGCTTAAGATAGCGTTGAAATATCATATGGGTAAATATTGACTTCTTGATTCGTTCCGACAGTATGCATTATAACTTTGAACTTTGACCTTTCTGTGAATTTCGGAGACTCGCGTTGAAAACCTTGTTATCGCTACTCTTACTTAACGGAAAGTCATAGAGACACGAAACCTTCGCTAATGAATTCACAGTAAAACCCTCTTGAATAGAAAAATTAATCAAAGGGATATGAAAACCCTTAAGCATATATATTGCCCCATAAAGTATCCAATATCATTATCTAAGCCTATAACTTTTATATCAATATATATAGAGACATGGGACCACTTGCATTAAGACCGATGACCCTTGACCTTCAAAATGAGGTCAAATTAAAAGTCAAGGTCATCATAAAAATATAAAAAATTCATTTTCAAGGTCTTTCATAGTATTTTTAGCATTGAGAAGCTAACTGAAGGGAACCGAAAACCCCTAACCATGATTGTTACCCCTGAATGTCTTGAATAATATTATTTAAGCTTATAACTTTTACATTAATAGACATACGATGACTTGCTTGAAGATCGATGACCTTTGACCTTCAACATGGGGTCAATGTCAGATATCAAGGTCATCGTGAAATTTCTTTTCATTTTCAAGGTCTTTTTGAGTTCTTACATCATCTTGAATTTTTTTGTTTGTTAATCATGGTAGGTGGAAAGCCCCTCTAATTGTTCGCGAACAATTAGTATTACTAGTTAAGGTCTTCCGTAACAACGGAAGACCTTCTACTGATTGTGCTGGTTAAGATTATTCATATTATTCTTTTTTTCTTCTTTTTCCTAGACGCTAACTTTGAAGCTTCATATCTCGCTCATTTCTGCATGGATTTTGCTCAAATTTTCAGGGTTTATAAACTTTACAGAACAATTTTAAAATCATGTACTACATTTCAGAATTTCCCTTCTGTTCACGAGTTATTCCCTTTTGAATGAAATTTTAGGGGCTTTGGTTTCCAGACAAAGGCTCTGAGACTGTATAAGCTTGAGCAGAAAATGCATTGAAAATGAAAAGTAGGAGCATTGTAGTTGTGCACATCGTTTTTTGTTTTTTGATTACAGCGTTCGAAATGGTGGTTGACAGGGTTAAAAAATTGGGACGCCTAAAGGAGCAAAAAATTACACATATTTTCCTTTGTATCTTTTAAACTAAGAATATTTTGTTAAGACGTGTAGAACAAAAGTTGTGCAAAATGTTGAGAGCTTTCTTTTGATATCCCTAAAAAGGGGCTGGTCCCTTAAATTAGGGATCTGGAGATCTTCAAATTTTCGCTTTATAACTCAAAAACGGTAAATAATTCGATATGGATTTCGCTGGAAAAGTTGTTCTTTAACATCTTATTGATCTCATAAACATAATAGTTTGCTCGAGTATTGTGTTATATATGAGTAAAAAGCTTGACCCGCAAACAGGTAACCGTATCATTAGGTAGGTGAAGAGGGAAAAATATGCGTATAACTTAAATGAACTTGCTTTAATTGATAAATCTGACTTCATGAAATGCTAATTTTCTTTTAAAACAAGGTTTTAACGTGATCTATGGTTTCTTTAAAAATCATCTATCGACAACTTTCTTTTTTTTATTATTATTATTTAGTAGCTTTAATATAAACAATCGTTCCAAAGAAAAAAAAGAGGAAAAGGTTATCTCGTCTACGTTTGTTATTAACACAACGATATATTTAATTGAAGAAACAAACCTTCAAGCATAGAATAACTCAGTCATTAACTACACGCATCTTACATACACCGCGGGGTTTGTTTTTGTTTACAATTACGTAATCGCCTCGAGGAACCATCGCTTGTGAACCAGGGCATGTACACAAAGTAAACATTGTCGTCCTAAATATAACACAGAATGTTATGTTTTTGATCATATTGGATTTTTCGAATAATTCAGTCTTTCCGGGGATGTATATTTAAGAAATAAGGTATCATTTAAAAATATTTATCGGGATATAAATACGGGTTGGTCACGTGATCAAATTCCATAAAGCCCGAAGGGCTTTATGGAAAATTTGATCATGTACCAACCCGTATTTATATCCCGATAAATATTTTTAAATGATACCTTATTACTTATGTTTACATTTTTGGTCGGTAACATTGCTGAATTGTGTTAACAACACGTTTCCATACATTTCAAATTGTTGACGTCCACAACGAAGCGTCATAGATGTTCAAAATGACGACAACACAAAACAAAGTTCTATAAAATGAAGAACTGTTTTAATTATTAAGACGCTAGAAAGCAAGTATATCAACATATACTTATACATTAACTCGGGAGTATATAATGGAAAACTCTTCCATATGTCTAATTTTAGGGGGTGGGGGAATCATGATTTAAACGGGGATGCGCAGTGTTACACTTAGAGTTGTGATGCGCTTTGACTTTTGAAAAGTGAAGACGTTGAAGACCGACTTTGAAAGATATTCTGTGGATATTATGGATTTAACAGAAGACTGAGATGGAGGAACATGAAGAACAGGGCGGTAGTCGTCAGGTGTAGGCAAATCATTTATAGACAGGACAGAGGACGCAGCTCAGATGAATCTCAAGAAAGAACTGAACATCGCAGAGAATGTGGAACTGCACGAAGGTAAGAGACGGTTTGGATTTGGATATGTAATTGTTGATAAACGTGAGCTCACTGAACGCTTCTTTTGACTGGATAATTTTTGTAATAGGTTTTTAACGACTCCTCGCTTCGATGTCCCGACATAAACTTGGAAACCGACATCAAACACTATCTATGGCTGCTGTGGCACGGAAGCAGTGTGGTGTGTAGGTCTTAATACACTTTGACGACTTATCGGCCATACATCCTGTGAACGACCTTTTTGCTAAAGCCTAATGTCATCGTCTAGCAGTAGGTACAATTCCGCATCACTGATGACCAGGGTGAAGTTGTAGCAGACGAAATTTTAGACATACATTAGGCCTAGTAGGCTAGTAACTAAAGACATTGTTTACAGTTATGCTTTTATCAATTATTGATGAAAGTCCACTGCTTGGAATACAAATAAAACCGTAAATACATTTTGTGGTGTTGATTTCATCTATTGAAAGATTTCTGTAGTAAGTGAGAGCGATTGCTAGATGTGTATTGCCTTAGTAAAAGTAGTACCTGTTACCTACTTTTAACAAATGTTCATACGCACAGCCGTGACCTCTGTTGACCCCGTAGTAGATTTATCCAGAAATAAATACGTATTGCTCGTAATAATGTTATGTAGGAGAAAACAGTTGCAAATGTAAATATACTTGTTTATACGTCCCTGGTCTTACGTTTGATTTGTTTTAAATTCAAAACTCTTGAGCATTGCGGCATCAATTTTAAAATCTGCGATTTAATATACAGTTCGTTTCTCAATCATGTCTAATTGAATGTGTGTTTCATATCGGAGATTCATCGCTGCTGGACTAGCGATCTGTGATTTTACACTACTTTGAAGGACACATCGCATGTTTTTAAACTTTTTAATTTTTTCAGCAAAATTAATTCATTTCATGCCTAAAACTTCTTTACATGTGTTTTAAATGAAACAGTTTGCGTAGTTTTCGAGTTTGAAAGCGATGAAATTCAAATCTTGCTTTATGCATATTTTCTTCGCTATTTTACGCGCCATTATCTGTGACGTCATATGCGACCTCGAGCGAGAAGATTTGAAAACAGTTGTTAGCCATTTCATAAACAGATTAGATTAATTGACAAACAAACAATTATCACATTAACGGCTTGTAAATAACACTGCATTAGGGTGTTTTGTGCCGTTTAAGGGTGTACTTGCTATCTATAGAGAGGATTTGGACTGTGTTGTTTTTTTCAATTTTCGAAGGAAGGTATGAGGGACAAGCCGTGGATATTTTTTGTCGGCACAACGACTTTGCCTTAAACACCCCCAGTAGAATTTGTCACTGTACTTTTTGAAACAAGCACTTGGACAAAGACGTAGATGAACTGCGAGAAAATGGTTCTATCGAAGCTACGCACTATTACATATAGGCCTACGGCATATGCTTTCCGTTCTGCTCTCAAATTCAATACACACTCGCACCAACTGACCTTCACCTTGTAACAACATACATGTATAGTCAGAACTTTGCTAGCAGTGTCTACCAACTGGTGATTTTAAAAAAGAAATTTAAAGATAAAAGATAATTGAACTTTCAATTATAAATAATAAAATATGATATTTCCCAACTTTGAATTGAATTATAATGCTTTCATTTTTTTAAGGAACGCGTACGTGTTTACAACA
Source organism: Ostrea edulis (assembly GCF_947568905.1). Lineage (NCBI taxonomy): Eukaryota > Metazoa > Mollusca > Bivalvia > Ostreida > Ostreidae > Ostrea > Ostrea edulis. The sequence continues at coordinate 79,865,593 of NC_079165.1, read as the reverse complement.
ACAGCATGCCGCGCTCCATGCACTTCCTAAGTAACAACGTGAAGAAACAAAAAATAATGATTAATAAAATTGCTTGAATAAAATAATTTAAAAGCATTGTGATTTTCACAATAAGTTTCATCATTTTTATTATTATTTTTTTCTTTCGAAATGCACCCCTGACAGTAGGCCTAGTTGTCAATGATACATAATCGTATCATAATTTAGGCCTATCTAACTTCTCCAAAAATAAATTTAATAATAATTGCACTGTTTATTTTAGAAAAGCAACGCTAATTACAGTTGTTTAAGAAATGGCATTACCAAATAGTGTTTATACAGTGATCCCATGTACATGTATACATTATTTACTCGCAAATTTATGCAGATATACTCGCTTTCCTCGCTACATTTGGGTCGCTATTGGTATGCACTGGTGGCTAAAAGATATAAGACTCGGGAAATTTGTCAACATCGAAATAAATGTTATCCATGGTAGATAAATTAGGCCCCTAAAACCCGAGTTTTTGAAATATCTAACACTACTTTTACAACAAGTTGATCGACGAAGGTCGCATATGACGTCACTGTACCACGTGACTACCTATCTAATTAACTAGGCTTTTTGAAATCGGGACTTAGATTTAAGTCCGTATTGTGGCTAATTATCGCAATACTTCAGCGAACGAACTATTACAATTAATTTCTATAAGCATAAGGAAGACGAAATGCATATAATTCTGTATACTTTGAAAACGCGAGATGTGTCCTTTAACTGAACACACAAGCTTTACTCAAATTCTTCGTTTTGAAAAAGAAAATAAATACATTTTACAAACATAACGAATTATTTCTGAACATGTTTTGAAATCAATAGTTTATAATCATGATTAAACCAAATCTAAACATGCGTATAGAATATTCAGAAACCCATGGCTGACCAGTCTCATTTCAAATTATATGTTGTTTTATTGTTTAAAAACAATGACTTTGATTAAACATTGATTCAGAACTCCTGGTGCAAATTATGTAACTTCGGCACGTGCCCCTGGCATGAAATTCATACGCGACTTCTCTGCGCACTGTGTACATAATATACCTACATGTATTTACGCAGATAGATATTAAAGTTTAATAAAATATTCAAGATTTTAGAGCAATTTATTTGATTTGTATGTATAAATAATTCAAACTCGATGTATTATTCTCTTCAGTCTGAATATTATGCTATCATAATTTTGTTGTATGATAAAATATTGGTAACAGCTATAAACTTTTGTTATATGTCCTGAGCCATAAATTTCATAAATTCAAATAGTAATTTTTTCTTCATTATTGGGACTGAAAAGTTAAATGCTGAAAGAATTTAATCCCACATACACGCGCGCCTCAAAAGACTGATTCGTGGAATGAGATCATACACGCATGTACTTGAGTAGTATAAATTTATTAAACACCTAACGATAAAAATTTATAGTACACCTTTATAGCTTCATTTCAATTATATATATTAAATTCTCAAACTATTTCATAATTACATACGAGAAGTCAGAATCGCCAGCGTAGCCAAACTACTTATATCGTTACAGTACTTATCTTCCTGTCACAGTACAGTTGATTATTTTCTTTCTAAAAACTTAACTTGTATTCGTCTTTTGTAAAATCACTGGATAAGTATTTCAAATAATTTTTCCTGTGGTGATGTTACGTATAACATATCAAGAGGGAAAGAAGGCGAAAGTTAGATCCCACACACACATACTTATGTACGGTTCGTGTATCAAATGTCATTTAATTTTCTACGTTTTATTTACAATATCAATCACAATTTCTCTTGTCTTAATTATCACAAACATGTTAACTGAGGCTGCATTAGGACCTGACCCAAAGACATGGTCAAGTTCAAGGTTTTTATGTCACACAGCTCCGAAGGAAGACCTCTCGTTGCTTTGCAACGAGTTTTGCTCTAGTTCTTTCTACACTTTCACAATGCACTACTCGTTTTAATATTTCATTGAGTTAAATTTATCGATATTCAAATGTACATATAATTTATTAACTGCGACTGACGAGCTGAAAAATGCATGAAGGGACCCAGAAAATTGCCACCAAAAGAGTGTTTTTAAGCTTTACTGTATATCATAAGTGTACCACAGCGCACTCATTGTAAGCAGAGGACCTCAAATTATTCTGACATTTCTAAATAATGTGTCATCAGTCCTGAAAGCTTAAATGTTCTCTATACCTCACATCTTAGGATTCTGGCTTCCCCAGGAACAAAGCAACCCCTACCCACCCACCCACACATACCTTTGGACGGCAGCTGTATACTAGACCAAAACGTTGAATGGGGGGGGGGGGTACGCTTGTAGAGATATATTTTTTCGTAGCCCCTCCCTCTCATTTTGAAAAAAAAATGCTGCGTCCTTGTTTCGTGTTGAATCTCTAGGTTTAAATGTAAAGACAACCAATAAGTGATGTGTAATTGTATACATGTACATCATAATACACAGTAGTATCAACAATGTTTGTGATAATGACTCATGAAAATTGACCCCCATGAAAATCGATTACTCTCTATAGTATATTCTACACATCATCGATATAAACATTTGACATGTGCTTGGCCTTTAGAAGTGCCGTACCCCGTGGATGTCCGGGTTAGAATAGGTCCTCTGCAATACCCCTTGCTTGTCGTAAGAGGGGACTAAATAAATAGGCGATACTTCGGATAAGACCGGAATACCGAGGTCCCGTGTCATAGGTGTGACATGATAAAGATCCCTCCCTGTTCAAAGGCCGTAAGCACCGAGCATATGCGTACATTTAGCAGCCCTTCACCGGCAATAGTGACGTCTCCATATGATTGATCGGTTGCTTTTACGTCCCTTCCTGGATTTTTCACTCATATTGAAAGGTCACCATCTGTAGGTGATGCACCACAAATGTAGACCCGGCCTATGTTTAGCGATCAGCGCCGTAGAAATGAGGGTTCTTACATCTCCGTTTTTAACGGTGTATTGTCAAGTTGAAGACCACAGTAAGACCTTTTTTCCCCATGTAGGTTTTGAATAAATGTTGCCTGATAAGAATACAAAAAGCAGGTCAACGAACACAGAAGCATAGTTTGTGTTCATGGGAATTCCAACAGAAGACCTGGCCTTGATTCTATAAAGAAACTTAAGTTTGAGGAATCAATTAACCTCAAATTAATTGAGAATTCCTTAAATTGACGAAATAGAAAAAAATCGCTTGTATAAAACTACCTCAAATCTTTTGAGATTTTTCCTAAGTAGGGTGTTTTAAAGAATATAAGCGGCCATGTTCCGGGTCGGTATAATGTCCTGATAAATGTAATGTCCTGATTGATCTGATGAGCAATACTATTATATGCACTAAAATAAGATCGGTGAAGTTGGCTACTAGTAACCAGCTACTAGTAACTGGCTACTTAAAAAGAGAAAAGTTGGCTACTAGTAGCCAGCTACTTGAACCAGGAAAAGTTAGCTACTAGTAGCCAGTTACTAGTAGCCAGCTACTAAAAGTATGAAAAGTTAGCTACTCGTAGCCAACTACTACAAAATATAAAAGTTATAATTACTGATAGCTCGCTACCAGATAAAGGTTAATGAGTTTGAAAATTATTATCTATCAGATTTATTTCTAAAGAGGACGAGGAGTCGTATGAAATTTCATGTTCAATTATCCCCAATTACATAACGTTCCAATGCAAAATATGAATAAACTTTTTCAACTGAGTGTTTACTTTAAAAGTGATACGGATTGAATTCAGACCTTCAATCATTTGATATACCATCCATTTTGAAATATCTGCTACTTTTACAATTTGATTCGAGTTACCCTGAAATTTCAACATAAGTGTGAATACCGTAAGAAACTTTATGTTTGACTTTATGTTTGTATTAGATATCTGACGAATTTACGACTATACATATGGCAAGAAGTGATAGATGGTGTTTTGGTACTCCACGAATTTTCAGATATCGCTCTTTAGGAAATCAGTTACTTATGCATTTTGATTATCGGTACAATGAAATTTCAAGATCTGTGTGAATACCTCAAGGAACTCCGTGTTTATATCATATATTTAACTAACTTACAACGATACATATGGCGAGTAGTGATATTGGGTATCGTAATATGTCATCAATTTTCAGATATCACGCTTAAGGAAGTCAGCTACATATACCTTTTGATGGCAGGTAAACTGAAATTTCAAGTTTTTCGCAAATATCTTAAGGAACTCTGAGTTTGTATTAGATATCTGACTAATTTACAATTATCAAAGTGAAGAAGAGTAATATTAGGTATCTTGACATGCCATAAATTTCCAGATATCACGCTTAAGGAAGTCAGCTACTTATACCTTTTGATTCCTGGTATCCTGAAATTTCACGTTTTTCATAAATATCTTAAAGAACTCTGTGCTTGTATTAGATATCTGACTAGTTTACAACTGTCCATGTGAAGTGGAGTGGTACTAGGTATCTTGATGTGCCATTAATTTTCAGATATCACCCTTAAGGAAGTCAGCTACTTATACCTTTTGATTGCAGGTAACCTGAAATTTCAAGTTTTTCATAATTATCTCAAGGAACTCTGTGTTTGTACTAGAAATCTGACTAATTTACAACTAACCACGTGAAGAAGACTGATATTAGGTGTCTTGATATACCATCAATTTTTAGATATCACCCTTAAGGAAGTCAGCTACTTATACCTTTTGATTGCAGGTAACCTGAAATTTCACGTTTTTCATAAATATTTTAAAGAACTCTGTATTTGTATTAGATATCTGACTAATTTACAACTATCCACATGAAGAGGTGTGATATTAGGTATCTTCATATGCCAACAATTTTGAGATATCACGCTTAAGGAAGTCAGCTACTTATACCTTTTGATTGCAGGTAACCTAAAATTTCAAGTTTTCCGTAGATATCTTAAGGAACTCTGCGTTTATATTCGATATCTGATTAAGTTCCAACTATCCACGTGAAGAGGGGTGATATTAGGGATCTTGATATGCCATCAATTTTCAGATATCACCCTTAAGGAAGTCAGCTACTTATACCTTTTGATTCCGCGACACCTGAAATTTCAACTTTTTCATAAATATCTAAGTAACTCTGCTTTTGTATTAGATATCTGACTAACTTACAACTATCCACATGAAGAGGAGTGATATTAGGTATCTTGATATACAATTAATTTTCAGATATCACCCTTAAGGAAGTCAGCTACTTATACCATTAAACTCTAGGTACCCTGAAATTTCAAATTTTTCATAAATATCTTAAAGAATTCTGTATTTGTATTAGATATCTGACTAATTTACAACTATCCACATGAAGAGGTGTGATATTAGGTATCTTCATATGCCAACAATTTTGAGATATCACGTTTAAGGAAGTCAGCTACTTATACCTTTTGATTGCAGGTAACCTAAAATTTCAAGTCTTCCGTAGATATCTTAAGGAACTCTGCGTTTATATTCGATATCTGACTAACTTACAACTATCCACGTGAAGAGAAGTGATATTAGGTATCTTGATATACTATTAATTTTCAGATATCACCCTTAAGGAAGTCAGCTACTTGTACATTTTGATTGCAGGTAAACTGAAATTTCAAGTGTTTAGTAAATATTTTAAGGATTTCCGTTTTTGTTTTAGATATCTGATTAATTTACCAATGCACATATGACAAGGAGTTATATTAAGTACCTTGATATGCCTTCAATTTTGAGATATCACGCTTAATGAAGTCAGGTACTTGTACATTTTGATTGCAGGTAACCTGAAATTTCAAGTTTTTAGAAAATATTTTAAGGAGCTCCGTGTTTGTTTTAGATATTTGATTAATTTACCAATGCACACATGACAAGATGTGATATTAGGTATTTTGATATGCCATCAATTTTCAAATATCACGTTTAAGGAAGTCAGCTACTTATACCATTTGATTCTAGGTAGACTGAAATTTCAAGTTTTCCGTACATATCTTAACCCCTTCTCTACCGTACCGGTCAATTTGACCGGTGGTGCGTAAAAACAGGGCAACGTAAAAGGAGTGCCTCTAAATCTTTGAAACTACGGTCATAAGATATATGATCTATATATAATATTTTTGGAAATTTCCTCTATTTTTTGACTATGTAAAAATCAATAAAGTAAGTAAAGCTATTAAATTAAAAAAAGCATTTAAAGTGAAGGATGGCTTCGTATAAATATGACGCAACGCTTTTTCACAAGGTCATTTTCCCCCTCGATATGATTTTTTTTTAATTTTCCTTATGAATTCAATATTTTTTATATTTTTGAAAAGCATATATTCCCTGCTTTCAGAAGATATAAAAATTATTTTTAATGCCTGGCAAAGTTATAAGTACATATCTTAAGGAACTCTGCGTTTGTATAAGATATATCAGTAATTTACCATCTCACATATGACAAGGAGTGATATTAAGTATCTTATTATGATATCAATTTTCAGATATCACGCTTAAGGAAGTTAGCTACTTAGACCTTTTGATTCCTGGTTACCTGAAATTTCAAATGTTTTGTAGATATCTTTTAAGGAACTGTGTGTTTGTATTAGATATCAGACTAATTATCTACTATCAACCTGAAGAGGAGTGATATTAGGTATCTTGAAATGCCATCAATTGTCAGATAGATATGTTAGATACTTGACTAATTTATCTTTGCCGATATTACAGAGCTTTATATGAACTGTCTTGATATGCAATCAATTTTGAGATATCACGTTCGACGAAGTCAGCTACTTATACCTTTTGATTCCAGACATCTTGAAATTTAAAGTGTTTTGTATATAGTTTAAGGAACTCTGTGTTTCTGTTAGATATCTGACTAGTAAACTACTATCCACGTGAAGAGGTATGATAATAGGTATCAAGATACCTAATATCACTCCCCTTCACGTGGGTGGTTGTAAGTTAGTCAGATATCTAATACAAACGCAGAGATCCTCAAGATATTTACGGAAAACTTCAAATTTCAGTTTACTTAGAATCAAAAAGTATAAGTAGCTAACTTCCTTAAGGGTGATATTTGAAAATTGATGGTATATCAAGATACCTAATACCACTCCACTTCATATGGATAGTTGTAAATTAGTCAGATATCTAATACAAACAAGGCGTTCTTTAAGATATTTATGAAAAACTTGAAATTTCAGGTTACCTGTAATCAAAAGGTATAAGTAGCTGACTTCCTTAAGGGTGATATCTGAAAATTGATGGCATATCAAGATACCTAATACCACTCCACTTCATATGGATAGTTGTAAATTAGTCAGATATCTAATACAAACAAGGCGTTCTTTAAGATATTTATGAACTTGAAATTTCAGGTTACCTGTAATCAAAAGGTATAAGTAGCTGACTTCCTTAAGGGTGATATCTGAAAATTGATGGCATATCAAGATATCTAATACCATTCCACTTCACATGGATAGTTGTAAATTTGTCAGATATCTAATACAAACAAGGAGTTCTATAAGATATTTATGAAAAATTTGAAATTTCAGGGTACCTAGAGTTTAATGGTATAAGTAGCTGACTTCCTTAAGGGTGATATCTGAAAATTAATTGTATATCAAGATACCTAATATCATTCCTCTTCATGTGGATAGTTGTAAGTTAGTCAGATATCTAATACAAAAGCAGAGTTACTTAAGATATTTATGAAAAAGTTGAAATTTCAGGTGTCGAGGAATCAAAAGGTATAAGTAGCTGACTTCCTTAAGGGTGATATCTGAAAATTGATGGCATATCAAGATTCCTAATATCACTCCTCTTCACGTGGATAGTTGGAACTTAGTCAGATATCGAATATAAACGCAGAGTTCCTTAAGATATCTACGGAAAACTTGAAATTTTAGGTTACCTGCAATCAAAAGGTATAAGTAGCTGACTTCCTTAAGCGTGATATCTCAAAATTGTTGGCATATGAAGATACCTAATATCACATCTCTTTACGTGGATAGTTGTAAATTAGTCAGATATCTAATACAAATACAGAGTTCTTTAAAATATTTATGAAAAACGTGAAATTTCAGGTTACCTGCAATCAAAAGGCATAAGTAGCTGACTTCCTTAAACGTGATATCTAAAAATTGATGGTATATCAAGACACCTAATATCAGTCTCCTTCACGTGGTTAATTGTAAATTAGTCAAATTTCTAGTACAAACACAGAGTTCCTTGAGATATTTATGAAAAACTTGAAATTTCAGGTTACCTGCAATCAAAAGGTATAAGTAACTGACTTCCTTAAGGGTGATATTTGAAAATTCATGGCATATCAAGATACCTAGTACCACTCCACTTCACATGGATAGTTGTAAACTAGTCAGATATCTAATACAAGCACAGAGTTCTATAAGATATTTATGAAAAACTTGAAATTTCAGGCTACCTAGAGTCAAATGGTATAAGTAGCTGACTTCGTTAAACGTGATATCTGAAAATTGATGGCATATCAAGATACCTAATATCACATCTTGTCATGTGTGCATTGGTAAATTAATCACATATCTAAAACAAACAAGGAGCTCCTTAAACTATTTTCTAACAACTTTAAATTTGAGTTTACCTGCAATCAAAAGGTATAAGTAGCTGACTTCCTTAAGCATGATATCTAAAATTTGATGGCATATTAAGATACTCAATATCACTCCACTTCACATGGATAGTTGTAAATTAGTCAGATATTTAATACAAACAAGGAGATCCTTGAGATATTTATGAAAAACTTGAAATTTCAGGTTGTCAGAAATCAAAAGCTATAAGTAGCTGACTTCCTTAAGCGTGATATCTATAAATTGATGGTATATCAAGACACCTAATATCAGTCTTCTTCACGTGGTTAATTGTAAATTCGTCAGATTTCTAGTACAAACACAGAGTTCCTTGAGATATTTATGAAAAACTTGAAATTTCAGTTTACCTGCAATCAAAAGGTATAAGTAGCTGACTTCCTTAAGCGTGGTATCTCAAAATTAATGGCATATCAAGATGCCTAGTACCACTCCACTTCACATGGACAGTTGATGGCATATCAAGATACCTAATATCACATCTTGTCATGTGTGCATTGGTAAATTAATCACATATCTAAAACAAACAAGGAGCTCCTTAAACTATTTTCTAACAACTTTAAATTTCAGTTTACCTGCAATCAAAAGGTATAAGTAGCTGACTTCCTTAAGCGTGGTATCTCAAAATTAATGGCATATCAAGATGCCTAGTACCACTCCACTTCACATGGGCAGTTGTAAACTAGTCAGATATCTAATACAAGCACAGAGTTTTATAAGATATTTATGAAAAACGTGAAATTTCAGGATACCAGGAATCAAAAGGTATAAGTAGCTGACTTCCTTAAGCGTGATATCTGGAAATTTATGGCATGTCAAAATACCTAATATCACTCTTCTTCACTTTGATAATTGTAAATTCGTCAGATATCTAATACAAACTCAGAGTTCCTTAAAATATTGGTAGAAAACTTGAAATTTCAGGTTACCTGCAATCAAAAGGTATAAGTAGCTGACTTCCTTAAGCGTGATATCTAAAAATTGATGGTATATCAAGACATCTAATATCAGTCTTCTTCACGTGGTTAATTGTAAATTAGTCAAATTTCTAGTACAAACACAGAGTTCCTTGAGATATTTATGAAAAACTTGAAATTTCAGGTTACCAGTAATCAAAAGGTATAAGTAGCTGACTTCGTTAAGTATGATATCCAAAAATTGTTGGCATATCAAGATATCTAATATCACACCACTTCACGTGGATAGTTGTAAATTAGTCAGATATCTAATACAAATACAGAGTTCCTTAAGATATTTGTGAAAAACTTGAAATTTCAGTTTACCTGCCATCAAAAGGTATATGTAGTTGACTTCCTTAAGAGTGATATCTTAAAATTGATGGCATATCAAGATACCTAGTATCAGATTTTGTCATATGTGCATTGGTAAGTTAATCAGATATTTAAAACAAAGACGGAGTTCCTTAATATATTTTCTAAAAACTTTAATTTTCAGGTTACCTGCAATCAAAAGGTATAAGTAACTGACTTCCTTAAGCGTGGTATCTCAAAATTAATGGCATATCAAGATACCTAGTACCACTCCACTTCACATGGATAGTTGTAAACTAATCAGCTATCTAATACAAGCACAGAGTTCTTTAAGATATTTATGAAAAACGTGAAATTTCAGGATACCAGGAATCAAAAGGTATAAGTAGCTGACTTCCTTAAGCGTGATATCTGGAAATTTATGGCATGTCAAGATACCTAATATCACTCTTCTTCACTTTGATAATTGTAAATTAGTCAGATATCTAATACAAACTCAGAGTTTCTTAAGATATTTGCGAAAAACTTGAAATTTCAGTTTACCTGCCATCAAAAGGTATATGTAGCTGACTTCCTTAAGCGTGATATCTGAAAATTGATGACATATCACGATACCCAATATCACTACTCGCCATACATATCGTTGTAAGTTAGTTAAATATATGATATAAATACGGAGTTCCTTAAGGTATTCACACGGATCTTGAAATTTCATTGTACCGGTAATCAAAATGTATAAGTAACTGATTTCCTAAAGAGCGATATCTGAAAATTCGTGGAGTACCAAAACACCATCTATCACTTCTTGCCATATGTATAGTCGTAAATTCGTCAGATATCTAATACAAACATAAAGTCAAACATAAAGTTTCTTACGGTATTCACACTTATGTTGAAATTTCAGGGTAACTCGAATCAAATTGTAAAAGTAGCAGATATTTCAAAATGGATGGTATATCAAATGATTGAAGGTCTGAATTCAATCCGTATCACTTTTAAAGTAACCACTCAGTTGAAAAAGTTTATTCGTATTTTGCATTGGAACGTTATGTAATTGGGGATAATTGAACATGAAATTTCATACGACTCCTCGTCCTCTTTAGAAATAAATCTGATAGATAATAATTTTCAAACTCATTAACCTTTATCTGGTAGCGAGCTATCAGTAATTATAACTTTTATATTTTGTAGTAGCTGGCTACGAGTAGCTAACTTTTCATACTTTTAGTAGCTGGCTACTAGTAACTGGCTACTAATAGCTAACTTTTCCTGGTTCAAGTAGCTGGCTACTAGTAGCCAACTTTTCTCTTTTTAAGTAGCCAGTTACTAGTAGCTGGTTACTAGTAGCCAACTTCACCGATCTACTAAAATATATGTTTGTGAAAATATTCAATGTGAAAACAAACATCATCAAAAGAACCTTTGTGTCAATAAAATAACACAATCAGGACATTACTCAATAACGCTCTAGGTACGTGTCATCAGGTCATTCCGATATCAGGACATTACATCCTTGGTTTAGTTTAAACCTAAAATAATGAAAAATAAGCAAAAAATATCAAAAACAATAATTGTATTTTGCAGTTGATATTAAAAAGATGCTGAACTTCCTCAGTGACAATGTTAATGTAGTCTTAAGAGTATTAAAAGATGCTGAACTTCCTCAGTGACAATGTTAATGTAGTCTTAAGAGTATTAAAAGATGCTGAACTTCCTCAGTGACAATGTTAATGTAGTCTTAAGAGTATTAAAAGATGCTGAACTTCCTCAGTGACAATGTTAATGTAGTCTAGTGAGGAGTGTATCTATTACCTGTAATTAAGTTCATTTAATTTCTCTGAGAACACTGATGGTGGTCCATAAGGTGGAATCTAAAATTTCACAGATATACTCAAATATAACATATATGAACTACTTTTGGGAGAATTATAGATGTAGCTTGACCATTTCTCAATAAATTTACCTTTTAACTTTTGTTTGAAAGTAGTAGTAATCCATTTGATATTTACCATTCATTGTTGGAACCATATATTTGATAATCTAGATGTATCTGAACTGTTTTGTATATACTCAAGGCATTGGTTTCTATCATTTTCATCAGAAGTTTGTTTAAACAGGTATTTGTATATAAGATATATGCTATTGTACTTTGGGGTCCAAAGAATGGTTTTGCCTAGTAAAAAGTGATTCTGGTATAAACATGAATATACAAAGGGAAACGGCCTGCTCCACTACGGATCATGAAGGATGGTTTAGAACTTTTAAAACAAGAGATGTATTTTAAAACCTGTAGTATATACCCTCTACGATATCTAGACCTTTGTATGACCATATCTCACAACTTTATGTTAATACTGTCATCAGAACTCTATCAAACAGCTCGAGGTGATACTCATTGATTGGTAGATTTGACGGTCTAAATTTCGCATTGTACATGTACCATGTACAGTTTTGGGGATTTGTTCGTATAAGTGGCTTCTTTTTCTGGTTTTACGAAAAGACTCTGATCTAGCAAGAAAATGAAATGGTGAAATGTGATGCCTAAATACTTCAATTCTTTGACACTTTCTTTCACTTTTATAACCTAAAAAATGACAAAGTGAAGAAATGTAACGCCCAAATAATTGAATTCTTTAACATTTTTCACTTTTATAACCTAGAAAATAACAAAGTGAAGAAATGGGATGCCCAAATATTTAAATTCTCTGACATTTTTCAATTCTATAACCTAGAAAATGACAAAGTGAAAAAATGGGGTGCCCAAACATTTAAATTCTCTGACATTTTTTTTAATTTTATAATCTAGAAAATGACAAAGTGAAGAAATGTAATGCCCAAATATTTGAATTTTTCCAATTTTTTAAACATATTCTCAAATATTTAAATTCTTTTTTTTTTCTTTTATGGCCTACAAAATAAAAAAAAAAAAGTGAAGAAATGCGATGCTCAAATTATGTCTTTAACATATTTTTAATCATTTCACCTTTATGAGAAAGGTTTCTTAAGTGTCAACTGGTGGTGGACCTGTATGGTCTTAATTTGTCAAGATTGGTATTTCAAATCAGAAAATACTCAACTTGTAGTGATTATCATTGATTTTATATCTTTTATTTGCAGGACATTATGAAAATAGATGTAGTTGAAAATTCTATGGTTCATAGTCTAGACCTATTTATTTAGATGAATGACAAGATCATATATTGTTTAATTATGATAACTTAGACATGCATTTAAATAATACAAACAAAACTCTTTTCAAATTAAAATCAACGAAAGATTGAACCTTAATAATCACAATTACAATACTTATGTTGGTGCAAGTGCAACAATACAACAATGTGAACATGTTTACCATTTATATTGAACAAGGTAGTGTCACAATAGTTAGTGCCATCATACACACGAATACAAAAAGAATAATGTTTATACAAAAATCCAGAACGGCATCAGTAACAAAGTCACTGACAGTATACTAGAACATTCTATCAATCTATTCAGTGACGAGATAGTATCGATTTAATTTCTCCGAAAAAGAAAAGAAAACGCAATCGCTATTTGAAAATGACTTATCTTTTGGAATTGTTCTTTTACGTAATGGATTGTATGATTTGTTTTATTTCTTGTCAGGTTTTAATTACGATTGTCCAAGGTGTGGACAGGTGTATAATACAGTGTGTCTGGGATTCATTAATGTTTATGCTTGCATAAACAAAGTTTGTGTCAGCACACAGCCCCGGAACTTACAATTCCACCGTCCCGGTTTTACATAAATTCTGTCTCCTGATTGGTCAATATAAATAGTCGTCTATTGTTTTAGCGTCACTTGACCTTTGTTCATGTTATTATTTACCTCGTGTTTTTCTGGAAGTGTGCTATCTTACTATTGGCTGTATTACGTGATATAAGGTGTTCTGACATTCCTTAAACTCAAGTGATACGCTCTGTAACTGGATATTTTATCGTGTGCTACTAATTGTGACAGTGCAGTGCTTTATGACATGGCCGAGAGACGCGGCCGTTCCCGCCATAGGGCAAGTACACGTACATTCGACTCGACTATTCCACAGAACTGGACTCTTACAAAACTGAAAGTGGAATTGAAAACTATTGGAATATCGGTTCCATCATCTATGGACAGGAACAATACACTTAAATTGTATCTGGAGAATACCAACACAAGAAACCGCTCAGTGAATAGCCTCGATCCAAACAGGCACATTGATACCATAACGGCCATAGCAAACCCTACAATAATTTCAAACTGTCCTAATAGTGCCAACGATGAATTTGACAACAGTCGACCATTCACAGTCACCGAAGCACTCAGAAACACCGGGGACGCCAATCTGCGTAGTGATAACAGTACTTCCGCCCAGCAGTTTTCCAATATGGCGGCTCCCGAGCCCGACAACATCCAGGCTACTCTACAGTCTCTTCAAAAGAATCTAGAGACCCTCCAGAAGACCGTTTCCGAACTGGTAAAAAAGGATCACGCAGAGAAGTCCTACACTTTAGAAACGGCAAGAGGTAGCTCAACTACCGCAGTGGGAAGCGGATTCACAGGAGCGGACATTACGTTAGGTGGGTCTTTACGCACTACGCAATTCGGTGTTTCTGCTGAATGCCTACCTCAAATAGATATTGTATCAGATTCTCTCAAACGAAAAATCTGGGAAGGCAGGGACGTAAACTTAGCTAGTCTACTTATCCCTAAATACGAAGTAAACAAATCCGTGCCAGAGATTGCCATGGGCCTCAATGTCTTGGAGTCCGTGGATCCACGCCTCCACAAATCCCTGACTATTAGCGAGTTTATAACTGCTTTTGGCAAATACAAAAGGATTATGTGTACAAGATTTCCCGAAAGGAGAGTGGAGCTGGATAGATACGAAGGGAATATCGTAGAAATTTCTAATGTGTATGGCCAAAAATTCTACGACTACCATACACAGTTTTCAGCTAGAGCAGCCGCTGCCCTGCATGACCTAAATATAAAGGTTGATTGGTCCATCAAGGATAATGCGCTTCTGAGCATGGTCATGGGAAATGCCAGAGTTTCAGTTTGCAATCTGTGCAACTCCACATCACATTCAGGCTCATTCTGTCCCCTGTTACGAATCAAACCAACCCAATACCAGATGCTAAAAAACACTCAATCTATCAACTCCGCCAAAGAAGACAAGTATGGTAGACCCCGAAAAATGTATAATGGTACCGAAATTTGTAACAATTTCAATGCTGGGAAATGCGGCAGGAAGAACTGCATTTTTTCGCATGTGTGCTATGTGTGCAAGGCAAGCGATCACGGAGGCCACTCATGCGAGGAGTCCATGAGAAAAGGCAAGTGACTAGATAACACAAAACCGGCTACCCTTCCATCTTCTGTTTCAACCCCAGTCAACGTCGACCGCCTAGAATTAGAATTAAAATTACATCCAGACTCTAACTTCGTGAAATATCTATGTGACGGCCTTCGCCACGGTTTCGATACTATGATTAACAATACTGATATTCCAAGCAAAGAATGCCGGAATCTTCTGTCAGCTATTTCCAATCCCCATATAGTAGACGACCTTCTCAACAAAGAGGTGGAGAAAGGATTCTTACAAGGACCATTCGACACGCCCCCATTTACAAAATATAGAGTGAGTCCCATTGGAGTTAGTTTCAAAAAATATTCAAATAAAGGACGTCTGATAATGGACCTATCAGCCCCTCACTCAGAAGCTTCAGATCCCAGCATAAATTCTCTCATCGATAAAGAAAAATGTTCACTTTCATATGTTACAACTGATGACGCCATAAAAATAATTCAGAAACTAGGTTTTGGAACCACCATGTGTAAAACAGACATATCTGATGCTTTCAAGTTAATACCAATTTCACCATCTCAGTGGCACTTGTTTCTTCTTAAATGGAAAGGTCTATATTATTTCTACACAAAACTCGCTTTCGGCTGTAGATCTAGCCCCAGAATATTTGACTGCCTCGCCGAAGCTATTTGTTGGATAGCCACCCACAACTACGGCATCAAGCATATTTTACACCTGTTGGACGACTTTATCACCTTCGAGGAGCCAGAGAAGTGTGGAGAAAGAAACATGGCCCTACTCATGCTCATCTTTAAGAGGCTAAACATACCTATAGCCAAACACAAGACAGAAGGTCCAGACACCACCATTACCTTCCTCGGCATCACATTAGACTCTGTTAAGATGGAAGCACGACTGCCTCCTGAGAAAATCTCCAGAATCATATCGTTCCTTGACGAATTTCTCCAAAAGAAATCTTGTACCAAAAGAGAGCTTCTACAAATTTTGGGCCATCTTAGTTTTGCGAGTAGGGTCATAGTTCCAGGGCGCTCCTTCGTGTCACAACTCATTACACTGTCCACATCAGTTAAACAACTCCATTTCCACGTCACGTTAAACAAAGGCTCCAGAGAAGACATGAACATGTGGTTAATCTTCCTCAAACAATGGAATGGCATATCTATGTTCTACAACCAAATAGAAGTTAGCTCCGATGCCCTGCAACTCTATACAGATGCTTCAGGAACCCTTGGTTATGGGGGGTTCTTTCAAGGACGTTGGTTTTCAGAATCCTGGCCATTGCCCTTGCAACGTACATGCAAGGACAGTGATGAACTCTCTATAGCATTTCGTGAACTTTACCCGATCGTTGTGGCGGCACTGCTGTGGGGTCACTCGTGGAGGAAACAACGCATTGTCTTCTCCTGCGATAATCAAGGCACCGTGGCTATCATCAACAAAGGCCGTTCTAAATGCCCAAAAATCATGGCACTCGTTCGTCGTCTAACACTATGTGCAGCTAACAATAATTTCGTTTTCAAAAGCAAATATTTTGAAGGCCACAAAAATGTTATTGCTGACTGTCTGTCTCGATTACAGATTCCCAAGTTCCGACAGCTGGTCCCAGCTGCCAACAAGAAGTCCTGCACCGTTCCAGGATACAAGGAAGTTCTGAAAGACTTGACAGTATTGTAGACAACCTCCTCGATGCGGCTATAGCTCCCAGGACTAAACAGTCATATATAACAGGATTCCAAGCCTACACCCGATTTCTGCTCATGTGCAATATCATTCCACAGACACGCTTACCTGACGTTCCAGTGTCACAGGACTTATTATTGTATTTCGTTGCTCATTCTTACTCTCGATTAGAACTTAGTCATGCCACAATCAAGTTGTATATATGTGGCATACGTTTTCATTGTATAAAACATAACATCATGTATCCTAATGTTAATGAAATGCCTAGGCTATTCGCTGCTCTTAATGGGGTTAAACGAAGCCAAATAAGGCCAAAAAATCTGTGACAACCTGTCACTTTTGCTGTCCTCAAAAAACTGTGTACTTTTTTGCAACAATCCTATCAATGTACCGCATTCAACAATGTTTTGTTACTGGCCACTTGTTCAGTAGCATTTTTTGGCTTCCTGAGATGTGGTGAATTTACAATTTACGCAGATTTCGACCCATCCTCTCATATTTGCATGTCAGATATACAAATTTTTGAGGACATAGTGCATCTGCATTTAAAGATGTCAAAAACTGACCCATTTAGAAAAGGGGTCGTCATCAAACTGTTCAAAAACAACTCCAACGCTTGCCCCTATAACGCATGCTCCAAATATCTCAAATTAAGACTAAGGTCCAACCCCTCTCCTTCCGAACCACTATTTATAACAGCAGACGGCATGCCACTGTCTAGGAATGCATTCATTTCATTGTTCAGGGACACTTTAGTCAAGGTCGACATCAATCCCCACGCCAATAGCGGCCACTCTTTCCGCATAGGGGCTGCTACTTCAGCTGCCTCAGCTCATATTGAAGATCACCTAATCAAAGTATTGGGTAGATGGTCTTCGGATTCATATTGTAGGTACATAAGAACACCATCTTCTGCAATAAAACAGGCCCAACAGGCCCTCATAGCAGAAAGTCTTTGAGACCCTCAGGACCTTGTATATACTCACCGATCCCACTCGATAAGACAGGCCCTTATAGCAAAAGCCTTGAGACCCTCAGAACCTTGTATATACTCACCAATCCCCCTCGTGCTGCATTTTGTTTTGCTCAGGTTGTTTGTTTTACCTGCCTCGGGCATGTGCTACGCTATGTTTTTCCTTCATGCCTCGCTAATACTGTCCCCAGCTATTTTGGCGCAATGCATTATGCATCAACATTTTACTCTATTCCCTCTTATTTTGGGGCAACTCAGCTATTCAATGTTTTACATTTATACCTGATTCTTGGGCAACTTCTTGCATGTCGTAGCTCTACATGCAAGAAGTTTACCCCAAAATTCTAAGGTATCGGACTCTGTATCGTTCAGCGGTCAGGTCTTCTGCCACCATACGCTAATGTCAGCACGAAGCTCATGAGTTATCGGTTTGACACCTTAAACACTCATGCTCACTGAGTTGCGGAGTATGCCAGCTGGCTCTCCACCGACATGACCTCGACCTCTTTCTCAGCTCAACTCCTGGTTAATGCAGTAACTGTTTGACACCTCAAACATCACATACTCACCGGGTTGTTGAGCTCAACATTCGAACATGCAGCATACTACCACTTGGCAGAATAGCACACCTCACTGTTTTGCTCAGGTGGAACTCTAGTGTGCCACATGGGTCAGATGCTTCCATGTATCTTGCATAGCTGGGTTTGCCCTTTTGCCAAATATTTATTTTTGTATCATTATCTGAACAGTTGTATACCATATGTGATATGTTGTATATATGTTGGAATATGCATAATATATTTTAAACTCAAACTGTCTCCTGTTGTTTGTTGACACAAATCGAATGTCTTGTTGATTTCCGACTTCGTAACGACGTACAAAAAATGTAAGTGAATTTGTAGGTCGCTTCATTTAGAAATTTTTAGATTTCCACAAAACCATGAAATGTGCATACCAACAACCAATGAAAAGAATCATATTTTTAAACAGGGAAAATCCCAAATTTATAAATAGAAAGCTTTTTTTTTTTGCATCTTATGTCATCCTCAATATATAAAATAGCCAAAATTAAACTTCACACTAACTACAAATTCACAGACCTATCAAAGTGGTAGAAGATTAATCAAATATCAAACAGGTAAGTTGAATATTTTCTACATCACACTAACTTTATGAGAAAATTCTTAAAAAATAAAATAAATCTAAATCTGTATGACTTGACATTGTTCTTCCAATACCTATCTGATTAGATTAATGTGGACGAATTGGTATTAAAATTTATCAGTTTTTACAAATCTATAGACTGGATTGAAAACATTTGAATTTAAAAGAAAATGGAGGTTAGAATAGATAGATAGATATATATATAGATAGATAGATAAAAAGATAGATAGATAGATAGCGATGACAAAGATAGATAGATAGTGAGGTAATCTCCTAAATACGTTTGTTGATGATGTTACGAACTTCTACACATGCGCACCATTTCGATTTAAATAATAAAGTATTGGGTCAAGAAAGAGAAAAGGCGGTCGTCGTATCATGCATCTTTAATCACTTAATTGTATCAAAATAGTGCATTATCTCATCCATTACAGTGTATATGCACGTTTTAGAATGGGATCGTGAACATTGATAACACTGTAAAACAGAGCTTTAATTACATCTGAATATTTTCAGGAATATTTCAAAAGATGGGCTACGACACAGATTGCTTGAAAATAGTCAGCATGAATGCCACCGGGCGGAAGGGAAGGCAGTTCAACGACTTCCGTCAGTCCAATCTGCGCCACCTGGTGGAAAATGAGAGGCCTGATATCATGTTCCTTCCTGGGGACAACCCGGGACCGGACACGTTCACACAGACCAGCTACCAACAGCTTCTGGATCCCGCCCACAATGAGACAGTTCTTCTGTATGACTCCACACGTCTCAAGGTCCATCAGCGTCCAACAGGACCACAGCTGAAAGCCCCGAACTTTGACTTAGACAAAATTGTAACACCTCTCGTTGAGATTTACTCACCGGCGCCTGCCCAATCAATTGTTAAACAGTTCATTTGCGTATCTTGGCATTGGGAGTTAACCACTGCGACAAGAGGATCACAAGTTTTATACGAAAACGGAAAATCCTACATGATGCTTGCGCAGTTGCTGGCCTGGTTTACCGAAATGGAAGTATTAATCGGTGGCGATTTTAATTTGCCACTACCAAGAATTGAGGAACTGATCAGAGAGCACAACAGTCTGGTGCAGGCAGGTATTGACAATATAAAACCATTCTTTCAACAGCTCGGCTACATGGATTGTATGACCGAAACAGTCCACCGACCACAGCGAAGACTTCGCCAACTCAAGCTACACATGTGCAAGAGCCACGAGAACAACACGGAAACGAGCTTCTTCGTGGCATCTAAAGAGATGCAGCTGATGCAGACTAGGCATGTGAAGATGGAGAGTCTTACATATCGTTCCGCTGGCCTCCAGTTGCAGACGAGAGTAAAGACAGAGCACCACCCGGAGCCAACCTACACCAAGACTCAGATGTACATCCCGCAGAGGCCGCCCAAACATAACGGGGGATAAGATGGTAGCACTGCGATTCAAACGGATCTCTCAACATCGCGCAACTGGTTTTCTATTCGTAGAAAGTTCCAGATACTGACAAAAATTCTCTCCATTGCAAAATAATATACATGTCATAACTATCTTTCTTGACCCCAGTAGAAAAGTTTAATCTTTCATTTCATCAAAATTATCATGTCTAATACAATTTGTCTCTGATATTGACGGTCATTTGAAATACCTTGTATCAATTTACCTAATATGCCATTTTTGTGATACAAAATTTTATTAGAAAAATAAATTAAGGAGCGCCGCTTTGGAGACACCAAATGCATGTATTTCTATCAATTAATTTTATAAATGAAAAGATAGATCAGTGACATAAATATAAAGTTTATCTTATAGTCTGCGCTGGATGTGTTCTGATGTAAAAGTGCGCGAAAGATTGCCATTTCACAGTGTCTGATGCATCAGTGGATTATTATGTCAAATTACAATGCTTACAGATTACAGATATGGTATATCAATGATAATTGATATTATCATAGTGTATATATAATTTATTGATAAGCATCTAATGTATCGTTAGAATGTTATCACACAGTAAATCATATTTATTATTTGTTTGTAAATATACGTTTAAAATAAATGTGGAAGGAAAACAATCCAGTGATAAGATTCTTTCTCCTCCGACTGATACAGTAAAGGTTGTTTGTGTATTGTTTAACGTCCCGCTCGAAAATTTTCACTCATATGGAGACGTCACCATTTCCGATGAAGGGTTGCGAATTTAGGCCTATGTTCGGCGATTACGGACTATGAACAGGGAGGGGTCTTTATCGTGCCACACCTGCTGTGACACGGGACCTTCGTTTTTGCGGTCTCATCGAACCCCTTGCTTCTCGTATCGGGCGACTAAATGGGGCGATCCCTCTCATTTAGTTGCCTCTTTCGACAAGCAAGGAGTAGTGAGGACCTACTCTAATCCGGATCCCACAGGTCGACAAAGTAAAGGAGTTGGTTGATTATCTGTATTAACTGTAACCACGCACTCAACCTTTTAAAATGAATATTGATTACCTTGATAACGCCTTGGCTTCAAACGGTTTGAAATTTTTATCAAAGGCCACAAGGATTCGGGTTGTCAAATTAATATGCAAGCATCCTCTTGTGAAATAGTTTGTATGGAATTCCATACTGTCAGGTGTCATCGCGATGGTATGATGCTACGATTCCAATGACACATCGTAACCTATACTGGATTCCTAAACTACATTAAAACCCTTACAAACAAAGGTACATTGCTCGATCCCGTAAGTGCTCTACCTAGCCCCTATCTTTACTCATCACGAGAATATTGACAGCTGTGAAGAAGAAACTTCAAACTTGTTGTGCGACTACATATACCAGAAGTGGTGTAAATCAAATGTTGGTTCTAAAAAAAATCAAAAAAAGCTTTTAGTAAACTTCATATTGAAAAACTTTTCTCAAATCAACCATATCAAAACATATGACTTTTCAACACTTTACACGACCATTCCGCACCATGAATTAAAGACTAGACTTTTGACATCATAGACAGTTGCTTCTTCAACAAAAATGGAAAACGGAAATATTCATATTCATATCATCCAGAAAATTACTATGTTAAACACCACTCTAATTCCACACACAAGTACTTTGAAGTTGAAATAAAAAATATGCTGGAGTTCCTCATTGACAATATCTTCGTGGTCTTTAGGAATCAGATCATTCAACAGTCTGTTGGAATTCTTCCCATGGGCACGAATTGTGTTCCTTTGTTAACTGACCTGTTTTTATATTCCCATGAAGCAGAATTTATTCAAAAACGTCTACGTGACAAGAAAAAATCACATTAGCTATTAAGTCATCCAGTTTGTCAAAGTTGAGTAGCTGGTTTGCCGTTCACGTTGATATTTCCGGTTTATTGTTGAAACCATATGTTTGATAACCTACATGTATTTGAAATGTTTTGTATATACTCAAAACATTGGTTTCTATCATTTTCATCAGAAGTTTGTTTAAACGGGTATTTGTATAAATGTGATTTCTTTCGTTTGAGGAATGAAGTAGACAGAAATCAATTTCTACTTGGTAATTATAATGAATGGATTATTCCGGATATTTCAAGTTTTCAATTCGAATACCTGTATAGATATGTTCAGTCATGCGGTTCAATAGAACCGGTTTCAATCGAGTAACGATGTAAACATCAGTTTAGGACGACACGTAGAGCAGACGACACGTATAAATTTTATACTAATACTGATTTGTAATTACATTTATGTAATTATAGTACGTTGTATTGTTACAACATTAAAGCTGCTGCGTGTCGTTGCTAGTCCATTTAGTGTGTTATGTTGTTTTATTACTGATCTTATATTAGAAATGAATGGGTTTTAAAGGAGGAGATATATGCTACTTTGGGGTCCAAAGAATGGTTTTGCCTAGTAAAAAGTGATTCTGGTATAAATATGAATATACAAAGAGAAACGGCCTGCTACACCACGGATCATGAAGGATGGTTTAGAACTTTTCAAACAAGAGATGTATTTTAAAAGCTGTAGTATATACCCTCTATGATATCTAGACTTTTGTATGACCATATCTCACAACTTTATGTCAATACTGTCATCAGAACTCTATCAAACAGCTCGAGGTGATACTCAGCTGGTAGATTTAACGGTCTAAATTTCGCATTGTACCATGCACAACTTTGGGGATTTGTTCGTATAAGTGGCTTCTTTTTCTGGTTTTACGAAAAGACCCTGATCTAGCTAGAAAATGAAAAAGTGAAATGTGATGCCTAAATACTTCAATTCTTTGACACTTTCTTTCACTTTTATAACCTAAAAAATGACAAAGTGAAGAAATGTAACGCCCAAATAATTGAATTCTTTGACATTTTTCAATGTTATAACCTAGAATATGACAAAGTGAAGAAATATGATGCCCAAATATTTGAATTCGTTGATATTTTTCACTTTTATAACCTAGAAAATAACAAAGTGAAGAAATGGGATGCCCAAATATTTAAATTCTTTGACATTTTTCAATTCTATAACCTAGAATATGACAAAGTGAAGAAATATGATGCCCAAATATTTGAATTCTTTAACATTTTTCACTTTTATAACCTAGAAAATAACAAAGTGAAGAAATGGGATTCCCAAATATTTAAATTCTTTGACATTTTTCAATTCTATAACCTAGAAAATGACAAAGTGAAAAAATGGGGTGCCCAAACATTTAAATTCTCTGACATTTTTTTTATTTTATAACCTAGAAAATGACAAAGTGAAGAAATGTAATGCCCAAATATTTGAATTTTCCAATTTTTTTAACATATTCTCAAATATTTAAATTCTTTTTTTTTTCTTTTATGGCCTACAAAATAAAAAAAAAAGTGAAGAAATGCGATGCTCAAATTATGTCTTTAACATATTTTTAATCATTTCACCTTTATGAGAAAGGTTTCTTAAGTGTCAACTGGTGGTGGACCTGTAGGGTCTTAATTTGTCAAGATTGGCATTTCAAATCAGAAAATACTCAACTTGTAGTGATTATCATTGATTTTATATCTTTTATTTGCAGGACATTATGAAAATAGATGTATTTGAAAATTCTATGGTTCATAGTCTAGACCTATTTATTTAGATGAATGACAAGATCATATATTGTTTAATTATGATAACTTAGACATGCATTTAAATAATACAAACAAAACTCTTTTCAAATTAAAATCAACGAAAGATTGAACCATAATAATCACAACTACAATACTTATGTTGGTGCAAGTGCAACAATACAACAATGTGAACATGTTTACCATTTATATTGAACAAGGTAGTGTCACAATAGTTAGTGCCATCATACACACGAATACAAAAAGAATAATGTTTATACAAAAATCCAGAACGGCATCAGTAACAAAGTCACTGACAGTATACAAGAATATTCAGTGACGAGATAGTTTCGATTTAATTTCTCCGAAAAAGAAAACGCAATCGCGTTTTGAAAATAACTTATCTTTTGGAATTGTTCTTTTACGTAATGGATTGTATGATTTGTTTTATTTTTTGTCAGGTTTTAATTACGACTGTCCAAGGTGTGGACACGTGTATAATACAGTGTGTCTGGGATTCATCGAATGTCTTGTTGATTTCCGACTTCGTAACGACGTACAAAAAATGTAAGTGAATTTGTAGGTCGTTTCATTTAGAAATTTTTAGATTTCCACAAAACCATGAAATGTGCATACCAACAACCAATGAAAAGAATCATATTTTTAAACAGGGAAAATCCCAAATTTATAAATAGAAAGTTTTTTTTGCATCTTATGTCATCCTCAATATATAAAATAGCCAAAATTAATTCAAACTTCACACTAACTACAAATTCACAGACCTATCAAAGTGGTAGAAAAATTAATCAAATATCAAACAGGTAAGTTGAATATTTTCTACATCATACTAACTTTATGAGAAAATTCTTAAAAAATAAAATAAATCTAAATCTGTATGACTTGACATTGTTCTTCCAATACCTATCTGATTAGATTAATGTGGACGAATTGGTATTAAACTTTATCAGTTTTTACAAATCGATAGACTGGATTGAAAACATTTGAATTTAAAAGAAAATAGAGGTTAGAATAGATAGATAGATATATAGATAGATAGATAGACAAAAAGATAGATAGATAGATAACGATGACAAAGATAGATAGATAGTGAGGTAATCTCCTAAATACGTTTGTTGATGATGTTAGGAACTTCTGTACATGCGCACCATTTCGATTTAAATAATAAAGTATTGGGTCAAGAAAGAGAAAAGGCGGTCGTCGTATCATGCATCTTTAATCACTTAATTGTATCAAAATAGTGCATTGTCTCATCCATTACAGTGTATATGCACGTTTTAGAATGGGATCGTGAACATTGATAACACTGTAAAACAGAGCTTTAATTACATCTGAATATTTTCAGGAATATTTCAAAAGATGGGCTACGACACAGATTGCTTGAAAATAGTCAGCATGAATGCCACCGGGCGGAAGGGAAGGCAGTTCAACGACTTCCGTCAGTCCAATCTGCGCCACCTGGTGGAAAATGAGAGGCCTGATATCATGTTCCTTCCTGGGGACAACCCGGGACCGGACACGTTCACACAGACCAGCTACCAACAGCTTCTGGATCCCGCCCACAATGAGACAGTTCTTCTGTATGACTCCACACGTCTCAAGGTCCATCAGCGTCCAACAGGACCACAGCTGAAAGCCCCGAACTTTGACTTAGACAAAATTGTAACACCTCTCGTTGAGATTTACTCACCGGCGCCTGCCCAATCAATTGTTAAACAGTTCATTTGCGTATCTTGGCATTGGGAATTAACCACTGCGACAAGAGGATCACAAGTTTTATACGAAAACGGAAAATCCTACATGATGCTTGCGCAGTTGCTGGCCTGGTTTACCGAAATGGAAGTGTTAATCGGTGGCGATTTTAATTTGCCACTACCAAAAATTGAGGAACTGATCAGAGAGCACAACAGTCTGGTGCAGGCAGGTATTGACAATATAAAACCATTCTTTCAACAGCTCGGCTACATGGATTGTATGACCGAAACAGTCCACCGACCACAGCGAAGACTTCGCCAACTCAAGCTACACATGTGCAAGAGCCACGAGAACAACACGGAAACGAGCTTCTTCGTGGCATCTAAAGAGATGCAGCTGATGCAGACTAGGCATGTGAAGATGGAGAGCCTTACATATCGTTCCGCTGGCCTCCAGTTGCAGACGAGAGTAAAGACAGAGCACCACCCGGAGCCAACCTACACCAAGACTCAGATGTACATCCCGCAGAGGCCGCCCAAACATAACGGGGGATAAGATGGTAGCACTGCGATTCAAACGGATCTCTCAACATCGCGCAACTGGTTTTCTATTCGTAGAAAGTTCCAGATACTGACAAAAATTCTCTCCATTGCAAAATAATATACATGTCATAACTATCTTTCTTGACCCCAGTAGAAAAGTTTAATCTTTCATTTCATCAAAATTATCATGTCCAATACAATTTGTCTCTGATATTGACGGTCATTTGAAATGCCTTGTATTAATTTACCTAATATGCCATTTTTGTGATACAAAATTTTATTAGAAAAATAAATTAAGGAGCGCCGCTTTGTAGAAACCAAATGCATGTATTTCTATCAATTAATTTTATAAATGAAAAGATAGATCAGTGACATAAATATAAAGTTTATCTTATAGTCTGTGCTGGGTGTGTTCTGATGTAAAAGTGCGCGAAAAATTGCCATTTCACGGTATCTGATGCATCAGTGAATTATTATGTCAAATTACAATGCTTACAGATTACAGATATGGTATATCAATGATAATCGATATTATCATAGTGTATATATAATTTATTGATAAGTATCTTATGTATCGTTATTTTGTTATCACATTGTAAATCATTTCTATTATTTGTTTGTAAATATACGTTTAAAATAAATGTGGAAGGAAAACAATCCAGTGATAAGATTCTTTCTCCTCCGACTGATACGGTAGAGGGACGCTCGAAAATTTTCACTCATATGGAGACGTCACCATTTCCGATGAAGGGTTGCGAATTTAGGCCTATGTTCGGCGCTTCCGGGCTATGAACAGGGAGGGATCTTTATCGTGCCATACCTGCTTTGACATGGGACCTTCGTTTTTGCGGTCTCATCGAACCCCTTGCTTTTCGTATCAGGCGACTAAATGGGGCGATCCGTCTCATTTAGTTGCCTCTTTCAACAAGCAAGGAGTAGTGAGGACCTACTCTAATCCGGATCCCACAGGTCGACAAAGTAAAGGAATTGGTTGATTCTCTGTATTAACTGTAACCACGCACTCAACCTTTTAAAATGAATATTGATTACCTTGATAACGCCTTGACTTCCAACGGTTTGAAATTTTTATCAAAGGCCACAAGGATTCGGGTTGTCAAATTAATATATGCAAGCATCCTCTTGTGAAATAGTTTGTATGGAATTCCATACTGTCAGGTGTTCCATTATACCATCATCGCGATGGTATGATGCTACGATTACGATGACACATCGTAACCTATACTGGATTCCTAAACTACATTAAAACCCTTACAAACAAAGGTACATTGCTCGATCCAGTAAGTACTCTACCTAGCCCCTATCTTTGCTCCTCACGAGAATATTGACAGTTGTGAAGAAGAAACTTCAAACTTGTTGTGCGACTACATATACCAGAAGTGGTGTAAATCAAATGTGGATTCTAAAAAAATCAAAAAAACTTTTAGTAAACTTTATATTGAAAAATCTTTCTCAAATCAACCATATCAAAACATATGACTTTTCAACACTTTACACGACCATTCCGCACCATGAATTAAAGACTAGACTTTTGACATCATAGACAGTTGCTTCTTCAACAAAAATGGAAAACGGAAATATTCATATTCATATCATCCAAAAAATTACTATGTTAAACACCACTCTAATTCCACACACAAGTACTTTGAAGTTGAAATAAAAAATATGCTGGAGTTCCTCATTGACAATATCTTCGTGGTCTTTAGGGATCAGATCATTCAACAGTCTGTTGGAATTCTTCCCATGGGCACGAATTGTGTTCCTTTGTTAACTGACCTGTTTTTATATTCCCATGAAGCAGAATTTATTCAAAAACGTCTACGTGACAAGAAAAAACCACATTAGCTATTAAGTCATCCAGTTTGTCAAAGTTGAGTAGCTGGTTTGCCGTTCATGTTGATATTTCCAGTTTATTGTTGAAACCATATGTTTGATAACCTACATGTATTTGAAATGTTTTGTATATACTCAAAACATTGGTTTCTATCATTTTCATCAGAAGTTTATTTAAACGGGTATTTGTATAAATGTGATTTCTTTCGTTTGAGGAATGAAGTAGACAGAAATCAATTTCTACTTGGTAATTATAATGAATGGATTATTCCGGATATTTCAAGTTTTCAATTCGAATACCTGTATAGATATGTTCAGTCATGCGGTTCAATAGAACCGGTTTCAATCGAGTAACGATGTAAACATCAGTTTAGGACGACACGTAGAGCAGACGACACGTATAAATTTTATACTAATACTGATTTGTAATTACATTTATGTAATTATAGTACATTGTATTGTTACAACATTAAAGCTGCTGCGTGTCGTTGCTAGTCCATTTAGTGTGTTATGTTGTTTTATTACTGATCTTATATTAGAAATGAATGGGTTTTAAAGGAGGAGATATATGCTACTTTGGGGTCCAAAGAATGGTTTTGCCTAGTAAAAAGTGATTCTGGTATAAACATAAATATACAAAGAGAAACGGCCTGCTACACCACGGATCATGAAGGATGGTTTAGAACTTTTAAAACAAGAGATGTATTTTAAAAGCTGTAGTATATACCCTCTATGATATCTAGACTTTTGTATGACCATATCTCACAACTTTATGTTAATACTGTCATCAGAACTCTATCAAACAGCTCGAGGTGATACTCATTGATTGGTAGATTTAACGGTCTAAATTTCGCATTGTACCATGTACAGCTTTGGGGGATTTGTTCGTATAAGTGGCTTCTTTTTCTGGTTTTACGAAAAGACCCTGATCTAGCTAGAAAATGAAAAAGTGAAATGTGATGCCCAAATATCTACATTCTATGACATTTCTTGATTTTATGGCCTACAAAATGAAAACTTAAAGAAATGTGATGCCTTAATATTTAAATGCTTTGACATTTTTTGATTTTATGGCCTACAAAATGATAAAGTAAAGAAAAAGTGATGCCCAAATATTTAAATTCTTTGATATATTTTTATTTTATGGCCTAGAATTCTAAATGAAAAAAGTAAAGAAATGTGATGCCTAAATGTTTAGATTCTTTGACATCTTTTTTAATGGCCTACTAAATGAAAAAGTGAAGAAATGTGATGCCCAAATATTCAAACTCTCTAACATTTTTTTTTTAAATTTTATCACCTTTATGATAAAACAATACGAAGTGTCCAATATGTTTTGCTTTGTGAAGATTGGCATTTGAAATCACAAACCACTTAGCTTTGAAATCATTGATTTTATAGCTTTTATTTACAGGACATTATTTGAAAATTGTATGGTTCACAGTCTAGACCTATCTATTTAGATGAATGACAAGATCATATATTGTTTAATTATGATAACTTAGACATGCATTTAAATAATACAAACAAAACTCTTTTCAAATTAAAATCAATGATAGATTGAACCATAATAATCACAACTACAATACTTATGTTGGTGCACGTGCAACAATAAACAATAAATCAATATTGATATAAAATATTTACCATTTATACAAAAGAATAAATCATCCATATTGTAAACTCTTGGACAAGGTAGTGTCACAAACGTTTGAATTTAATGCCACCATACAACGACTACAAAAACAATAATATTTATACAAAAATGCAGAACGGCCTGAGTAACAAAGTCAGTGACAGTATACGAAAACATTCTATGCAGTGAAGAGATAGTTTCGATTTGATTTCTCCGAAAAAAGAAAATAAAACTCCGTTGCTTTTTTTGAAAATGACTTATCTTTTGGAATTGTTCTTTTATGTAATGGATATTATGATTTGTTTTATTTCTTGTCGGGTTTTAATTACGATTGTCCATGGTGTGGACACGTGTATAATACAGTGTGTCTGAGATTCATCGAATATGTCTTGTTGATGTCTGACTTTGTAACTGTAGGTTGTGCCATTTAGAATATTTTGGATTTGCATAAAAACATGAAATGGGTACACCAACAACCAATGTAAAGAATTATATTTATAACAGGGGAAATTCCACATTTATAAATAGCAAAACTATTTTTGCATCCCATGTCATCCTCAATGTTTCAAATAGCCAAAATTCATTCAAATTTCACACTAACTGGAAATTCACAGACCTATCAAAGTGGTAGAAAAATTGATCAAATATCAAACAGGTAAGTTGAATATGTTATGCATTTTTCTATTTCATAGTAACTTTATTTAAGAGAAAATACTTTAAAAATAAAATAAATTTAAATCTGTATGACTTGACATTGTTCTTCCAATCCCTATCTGATTAGATTAATACGATGAATTATTTTTAAACTTATAAATTTTTAAAAATCGATAGGCTTGAAAGGAGTTGAATTTAAAAGAAACTAGGGGAAAGAATAGATAGGTAGATGGTGAGATAATCTCCTAAATACGTTTGTTGATGATGTTAGGAACTCCTGCACATGCGCACCATTTCGATTTAAATGATAAAGCATTGGGTCTGTCAAGAAAGAGAAAAGGCGGTCGGCGTATCATGCATCTTTAATCACTTAATTGTATCAAAATATTGCATTGTCTCAACCGTTACAGTGTGTATCCACGTTTTAGAATGGGATCGTGAAAATTGGTAACACTGTAAAACGGAGCTTTAATTTCATCTGAATATTTTCAGGAATATTTCAAAAGATGGGCTACGACACAGATTGCTTGAAAATAGTCAGCATGAATGCCACCGGGCGGAAGGGAAGGCAGTTCAACGACTTCCGTCAGTCCAATCTGCGCCACCTGGTGGAAAATGAGAGCCCTGATATCATGTTCCTCCCTGGGGACAACCCGGGACCGGACACGTTCACACAGACCAGCTACCAACAGCTTCTGGATCCCGCCCACAATGAGACAGTTCTTCTGTATGACTCCACACGTCTCAAGGTCCATCAGCGTCCAACAGGACCACAGCTGAAAGCCCCGAACTTTGACTTAGACAAAATTGTAACACCTCTCGTTGAGATTTACTCACCGGCGCCTGCCCAATCAATTGTTAAACAGTTCATTTGCGTATCTTGGCATTGGGAGTTAACCACTGCGACAAGAGGATCACAAGTTTTATACGAAAACGGAAAATCCTACATGATGCTTGCGCAGTTCCTGGCCTGGTTTACCGAAATGGAAGTGTTAATCGGTGGCGATTTTAATTTGCCACTACCAAAAATTGAGGAACTGATCAGAGAGCACAACAGTCTGGTGCAGGCAGGTATTGACAATATAAAACCATTCTTTCAACAGCTTGGCTACATGGATTGTATGACCGAAACAGTCCACCGACCACAGCGAAGACTTCGCCAACTCAAGCTACACATGTGCAAGAGCCACGAGAACAACACGGAAACGAGCTTCTTCGTGGCATCTAAAGAGATGCAGCTGATGCAGACTAGGCATGTGAAGATGGAGAGTCTTACATATCGTTCCGCTGGCCTCCAGTTGCAGACGAGAGTAAAGACAGAGCACCACCCGGAGCCGACCTACACCAAGACTCAGATGTACATCCCGCAGAGACCGCCCAAACATAACGGAGGATAAGATGGTAGCACTGCGATTCAAACGGGTCTCTCAACATCGCGCAACTGGTTTTCTATTCGTAGAAAGTTCCAGAAACTGACAAAAAATTCTCCATATTATAGGAAGTCTGTAAAAGACTATGCATGTGACAACAATCTTTCTTGGCTCCAGTAGAAAAGTTTAATCTTTCAATTCATCAGTTATGACCAATATAAATTATCTCTGATATTCAAAGTCATTTAAAATACCTTGTATCATTTAGAGTTATCTGATATACCATTTTGGGGGGGGGGTAATCTTAGGAAACATAAATTACGGAGCGCTGCTTTGGACAAACCAAATGCATGCATTTCTATCATTTAATAGATGAATCGAATCTGTGACAGGAATATGAAGTTGATCTTACTGTCTGCGTTGGATGTGTTCTGATGTAGAAGTGTCCGAAAGATAGCCATTTTATGTTAAAATACAATCCTTACTGTTTACAGATGTGTTATATCAATAATCATCGATATTTTCATAGTGTATATATAATTTATTGATAAGCATATGATTTATCGTTATATTGTAATCACACAGTAAATCATTTCTATCATTTGTTTGTAAATATAAGTTAAAATAAACATTGAAGGAAAACAAACAAGTATTATTATTCTTAATCCTCCGACTGATACAGGTTAATTAATAATCTCATAGTTCATTGTATCATCTGTAATCACATGATACACTCAACTCTTTAGAAATCGAATACTGGTTGCCTTGATAAAGTCTTGGCTTCAACAGTTTGAAAATTTTATCAAAGGCTACAGGGGCCTCCGTGGCCGAGTGGTTAGAGCATCGCGCACAAAATCACACGGCTTCTTACCTCTGTAGACGCGAGTTCGAATCCCGCTCGCGCTGGTAAGTGAGAAAATTTCCCAGTTTACTTTCAGAAGGTCAGTGGTCTCTTCCCAGATACTTGTACCTGGGTTCTCTCTTCCACCAATAAAAACTGGGCGCCACCAGATAACTGAAAAATTGCTAAGTGTGGCGGAAAACATCAATCAATCAATCAATCAACCAAAGGCTACAGGGATTAAGTTGACAAATCAATATGGAGGTATCCTCTTGTGATTGATTGATTGTGTCTTGGTTAACGTCTCTTTCGAGAATTTTTCACTTGTATGGAGACGTCACCAATACCGGTTAAAGTTAATGGGCTTCAAAGGATGAGGTGAAACAGCTATTAGAGTCGATCCCCTTTTCCGTGGTAAATAAAAGCAATTCTACTGTGCAAAAGTTAAAATTTTAGACATAGAGGCCACAGACGATGGTTTCTGATTAGTTTTAATAGTGCCCTTTGCTTTTTGTCATAGGGAATGTCGAAATATCAATTGATTTTCAAACTCCAGAACAAGCAGTTTTCGTCATGGTACTCCTTCAGGAATAATGATAAACAAAATGGACGGGACTTAACAGAAAGGACAAGATTCGCTTTAGGAATATGAATAGATCTCGTGCTTTCCCCGTTTACAAATCACGTGGCATTATTTAATTGTGTAAGGATGTTGATATGCTTTTTTTTTTTAATTAAATAGAAGCTATGCATGATGTTCTCTGAATACATATATGCTGCCACAGGTACTTGGGTTGAGCCCCCCCCCCCTGAATAACCTACATGAGTTGATTTAATTATTTTGTTGAAAATCTATTTAATGCAAAATAAAGTTCAAAATAACTCAAAATAAACCACTTTTTAAAAATACCCTTACTGTTTATTAAAGGAGCTTATTTTGAACTTTAGGGGTATGTAAGACATTGTTGATATGCACAATGCTACCATCGCCATCGTACCATCTTGTCATCATACCATCGCCCTCTTTTATATATGTGTTTACTGTGTACTTTCGTATGCGTGAACAAGCGGAAGTTTGAAAGATGCTATGGCTAACACAAGCAAGGTAGTCGGAAACATTTGTCGATGTTATTTGGATTTTCTAATTATATGTAAGTATGTATTTTAATGTATTGAAAGAGTTTCCAAAATGTTGGAGGTTGTATGGTATGAAACACACATAATCTATCTTCTGCTAGACAGGCTATACTGCATGTGCGTGTCTGCAACTCGCGGATTGACCTGGGACATGGAAGGGTGACACTACGATTCAAAATGATTTAGATATAAACGATCTATACTTGTCTGATGTGCTTTATAGTTAAGTCAAGTCTCACTTTGAAGAAAAATTACTTACTTACATGGGTACTTATTGTTCGACTGGTAAACATCCCCTGTCGACCGGTCACACCCGCCGTGAGCCCTATGAAAGATGAAGATAACGAACAGTGATCAATCTCAAAACTCCTATAAGCAATTCAAAACTCATGCAACGTACATATTTTTTTCGCTCCGTGCTACTTGGTGTTCAGGTTAATGATGTGGCCCATGGACATATTTTCTTTCCTCTATTGATAGTAAAGTTGTAAATGGTGTTATGTAGAAATATCACCATTATAAACACAAAGTAGAGTCCATTCCTAATAATCACAGTTTATACAATTTATTTTTCTTTCTTGGTCAATTTGGAAGATCACGTGAATGTCAGTATCTTTATCGAGAAATGAAATGCAATCAAATAGCTTGAAAAGGTGAAGATAACGAACAGTGATCAATCTCATAACTCTTCAAAGGAACACAGAATTCAGAGTTTACCAAACACAAACCCCTGGATATACCAAAGATGGGATCAGATGCTGAGGAGAGGTTAACATCCCTTGTCGACCGGTCACACCCGCCTTGAGCTTAATATCTTAATCAGATAAACGGAGCAAATCAGTGCGCAAATAACAGTCTAATAATTGGTATGGAACATGTCAGACAGCATTTAACCCAAACTAGATGGTAATAACGATCATAGAATTTGCGAAATGCTGACTTTAAACGAGACTGTTGAAACATTTGCAACTTGTTTGTCAGTAGCTTGCCTCGATGATTTAAAAAGTGATCATACGCAAAACAAACTCTTGGTATCGAATCAGTTGAGAGACATCAACACCATATGCAGGTGATAATGGAACATCTCTACTGATAAATTAAAAAAAATTGCCAATAAACTCCCAAACTTTTGCTCCAGAGTTACTGCTTGCACCTTTAATATTGTTTCATATGTGAGGTGAAGTCCGTAAGCTATAATAGAATCTTTCTTGATAAGTAGATATCGTAAATTTGATTTGAAAAACAAACTTTCGTTTTCGATAAACTACCCTGAAATAACAAAAATGAGAGTACAGTGGCGGGTCTAAGCCAGTTAAAACAATATGAAGAATTCCCTTGTTTATCGATGCTTCATTCTGATCTTACAGAAGAAATAAGTTTTTACAATTATTCAATAAATAAAATATGCATATTCGTTTCTTCAATCCGTGATTTAGAGTCTTGAATCAGCCTTATGGGAATTTCCAGAACGAAGCGCCCAGAACCAGGCAATATCATAGATGCTTAGTCTACATTCTCGGGCCGAAAAACAACTCGAGAAGTTGCGATTGATTAGATGATCAGCATAAACTTGGGTTGGTGTTCAGTGTACGTTATATATGTACTTATACTAGTTTTGTCGAGGCCCATATCTATCGTTTTGTGAAGATTTATATTTTTTCGACACACAGAAAAGTGAGTATTCCAGTTCCTGTAAAACTGCGGGAATAAAAGACCTGAATCGTGCATAGTAAAAGTGGTAAATCGAAGTTTGTTTTAAATTTTACCACGAGTCTACATGTAGCTCAAAATCACACGGCCTCTCACCTCTGGTCGGCGCGGCTTCTAATCCCACTCGCGCCGATAAGTGAGAAAGTTTCCCAGTTTACTTTCGGAAGGTCGGTGGTCCCATGTATATTGTATCTGGATTCTCTCTTCCACCAACAAAAACTGGGCGCCACCAGATAACTGAAAAATTGTTGAGTGTGGAGGAAAACAGCCAACAATCATAGAAAGCTACAGTTCTCCATCCCAATCGTGTTCGATAACGCTGATCGCTCTTTGTGGCAAAACATCTTCTTCTTTTTTCATACATAGGGTGACGTCCATATTTTCATTCGAAAGGTAGACGATATAGAAAATAATTAATTTATACATTTCTCGTATTAACGAATGAAAGGTGCTTATATTATTCTAACATAACCTTTACTTTATGCTGTCATGTACCGAGATTCGAATTTTTGTGAAAAAATAAATTGATACTAACATCAGTCTTGAAGTTCATGAAAAAATTTCCTGAGACACTATCCACATTGGCTAGTTGCTACGTATACTTGTAGCGCAATTGCATAATTATGATTTTTTTTCCTAGCCAGTAAATTGATTACAAACAGTGAAAGTATAATTCATCAGGTGCAATATAAACTACAGAAACATTGTAATGAATGAATGACAAACACAAATTCGATTTGAATGCAGAAGATTTATCATCATAGATTTTAAAAATCCAATCAATAAATTTATTTAGCTAGACAAACTTTTTCTGCGATTCAGTAGTCTCGGTGAGTCATAAAGTTGAGTTATTAGTTTGCCGTTAGCGTCTATGTTCAATAAGATATCGAAGTACGAAGCAGTTGTAAAATACTGTTTGGTCTTTTAGTTCAAGTTCTTACTTACTTATCCTCTTCGTGTAAGGTAACACATAAGGCTTCCATTAGGGTCCGCCAACCAGCTCTGTCCTTTGCCTTTCTTCCTAATTCACCCCAACTGTATCCCAACTCTTTCATCTCCCTTTCAAGCGTCCTCCTCCATGTACCCTTTGGCCTTCCTGGTTTCCTCTTGCCAGCCGGTGCTCTTTTTACATGCCTGGTGTTATCCATTATTAGTATATGTTCTGTAAATCTCCACCTTCTCTTCTTAATTTCATCATTGATGTTGTTGATTCCTGTTCTTTCTGTGAGTTCGATGTTCGATATTATGTCTGTCCATTTGATGTTCATGATCTTCCTTAGTACCCTGCCTTCTACTCCTCTCAGTTCACTGAGATATATCGAATCGATATATGAATGAAAATGATTATTGTTAATAGATAAATATGATATATCTAAATTTCGAGTTGAAGGCAACAGCTAGTGATTTTTCTTCTTCTCATGTAGAAGCGTTTGAATAAATCCCGTCTCATAAGAATATAAAATCAGGTCAGCTAACAAAGGAGCACAATTCGTGGTCATGGGAATTCCAACGAAGGTATTGTCAATAAGGAACTGCAGCGTCTTTTTAATATCAACTTCAGAGTACTTGTGCATAGAATCAGATAGGTGTTTAACAAAGTAATTTTTAATGACTAATCACTAGATATGGATATTTTCTTTTTGCCCTTTTTGTTAAAGAAGCAACTGTCTATGAGGTCAAAAAGTATAGTCTTTAATTCATCGTGAAGAATGGTCATGTAAAGTGTTGAAATTTCAAACGTTTTGATTTGTTGATATGAGAAAAGTTTTGCAATTTCAAATTTACTAGACCTTTGAACTTTTTAGAATCCACATTTCATTTACACCACTTCTGGCATGTGTTGTGGCACAATACGTTTGAAGTTTCTCCTTCAGACCTGTTGATATTTTCATGAGTAGCAAAGATAGGTTAGGCACAACATTTACTGAAAATGTATCTTTGCTTGTAAGGGTTTTTGTGAAGTTTAGGAATTCATTATAGGTACGGTAACTCCTATTCATCCATACCATTGACTAGAATATTAAATGTGCTTAAAACCAAAGCATATTTGTGAGGAATTTCATCTTTTGGAAGGGCAGTTGGAGTAGAAGTAAGATTGCCAAAAGTGGAGTTAATGCCAATTTCGTTTAAAATACAGTTGTAATAATGAGCTTAACAAACAAAAACAATGTTGCTATAAGCTTTGTCAGCTGGAACCAAAACATATTCCTCATGTAACCTATCTAATGTTTTATCATTTCTAGTTTACATAGAAGGATAGATGCCATGGTATGCAATTTGTTTTAACGTGTCTAGTACGGGATTTTAACATTTTATCCATTCTGACAAGGTATCAAGTTCTTCTTTATCATATGACAATTGTGTGATCAATCTCATGACTCCTATAAGCAATCTGGACACACCAGAGGAGCAGGACATCCCCTGTCGACCGGTCACACCCGCCGTCAGTGAAATATTCTCGAACAATAAACAATACCCAATTAACCAATCAACCTTAGTTTCTCCGACAAATAATTCAATCCACAAAGGTTAAATTCAATTGCATAGACAACGTTAGAAGATTTACAAGTCAAAATTTCAAAAGTGTTGGTACAGAAACTACGTCCGTTGGGATTACTAATGAATGAATTTCTAGAGATCAATATATCACAAGTTTTACAAAATTTGAGATGGAGCACAAAAGATCCGAAAAGGAATCATCGAAAATATATCTTAAATTAATTCCACCCTCCTGTGATGTCATCAGATTTTGCAAAATCAATGATTTATTTAGATTTATGCCTGATAGGAACATAAATTTTGTTGGAGTCTATTCCTATAGTTGTTGTAAAAAATCTTGTTAAAAATAAGATATTTCAAAAGTCAAAGTTATAGATGAATAATCAATGAAACGTTTCAAAATATTGAATCCAAGGACAATAACTCTGTTTCTATTGATTTATTTATCAAGTCTATTATGCGATGATTTCCCTTATTATTATTTTTTTTTTTAGACATTTTGTATATTTTTGTAAAGATACAGTTTCATGAAATTGTTATGAATGCTACTATATCGTCATAAACAGTTTGTATGGAATTTTAATAACGCTGTTAATGGAAAATCGCAATTCTCTGATGGTGATATATGATTCTGTTTATGTACGTCTCATATCTTAAAAAAGTGTGATGACCTATGTATTTTATTTAATAATGTGTTAGTTTAACTCTAATGAATGGAAATAAATACACATTTTAAACTTGTATCAGATAAAACTGCAAGTATGGAGTTACCTTAAGGTAGCTCACTGCATTAAAGCTTACACTCTTTATGACACTACGCCACAAGATGGCGATTTAAATGTTTTGTGAAATTATTTGTATTGATTTTTTTATTCGTCTGTCATCATAGCTCAGTGATTAAAGCATTGGGCTGGTGAACCGCAGATCTCGAGTTCAAATCCGCCAGTCTTTTATTCATATGTGTTGAAATAATTTTTTTTAAATCATGTTTTTATCCAAATTTGCATATTTTCTGTCTTTTTGACATAACTACTTATTATATATCACCACATCTTTTATGATTAAATCAATTCGTACCGATTTGAGAAACTATTTCTAGGAGTAGTGAGCCACCTTAATGGAACATGACAATCTTTGAGGTTTCTGACTTTTCATTTTTGTACCAAAGCTGACTATTTGAAGACTGTACATGATAGAATAGAATATGATTTATTACCAAATTAAGGCCCTCTCGGGCATACAGCATACATGATTGTTAACATTTCAATGTGCAATGTTTATTTTTTAAAAAATAATGATAAAAAGAAAAGTACAAAACAAGAGCAAAATATGCACTATTAGTATGAGCAATGTTCATACATGAGACATTTTGAACATGATAATACTTATTTGTATTACATGTAAGTACCACCGTGTATCCTAATGAAAAACAGTCAGGAATACACACAGAAAAAATAAAATAAACTAGATGTTGTCATAAGACAGTAATACCCGCACACAAGTGTTTGCCTTTAAATATACTCTTCGTCATATTGGTGTTACTGCCAAAGAAGCCACAATCGTTATTTTATAATTAATTAATGCATAAATTGTAAGAGGAGTTCTGGGAACCAAGGTTTTTTGTACAAAAAGCATCATTTTTGACCCCCATTTGTCCCCAGGGCAAAAATAAAAATTCCATAACCTTATTGCGCATCTACAGGACACCAGCAACCAATTTCCTAAAGATTATTGGGATACTGCTTAAAACGTAAAAAGAGTTCGGGGGACCTGAGTGTTCTTTTGTGCAAAAATGTCATTTTTCAACCCTCATTTGACCCCAGGGGTGAAAATAAAAATTCCAAAACCTTATTACACATCTACAGGACACCAGCAACCA
Source organism: Ostrea edulis (assembly GCF_947568905.1). NCBI lineage: Eukaryota > Metazoa > Mollusca > Bivalvia > Ostreida > Ostreidae > Ostrea > Ostrea edulis. The sequence goes on along the minus strand of NC_079165.1, from coordinate 79,825,672 downwards.
TCATCCAAAAGATTATTAGGATACTGCTTAAAATGTAAGAGGAGTTCTGGGAACCAGGGTTCTTTTGTGCAAAAAAAAAACGTCATTTTTCAACCCTCATCTGACTCCAGGGGTGAAAATGAAGATTCCAAAATCTTATTGCACATCTACAGGACACCAGCAATCATCTTCCAAAAGATTATTAGGCTACTGTGTAAAATGTAAAAGGAGTTCTGGGAACCAGGGTTTCTTTGTACAAAATCGTCATTTTTCGACCCCTATTTGATCCCTAGGGTGAAAATGAAAATTCCAAAACCTTATTGCACATCTACAGGACATCAGCAATCATTTTCCAAAAGATTATTAGGCTACTGTGTAAATTGTAAGAGGAGTTCTGGGAACCAAGGTTTTTTGTACAAAAAGCATCATTTTTGACCCCCATTTGTCCCCAGGGCAAAAATAAAAATTCCATAACCTTATTGCGCATCTACAGGACACCAGCAACCAATTTCCTAAAGATTATTGGGATACTGCTTAAAACGTAAAAAGAGTTCGGGGGACCTGAGTGTTCTTTTGTGCAAAAATGTCATTTTTCAACCCTCATTTGACCCCAGGGGTGAAAATAAAAATTCCAAAACCTTATTACACATCTACAGGACACCAGCAACCATCATCCAAAAGATTATTAGGATACTGCTTAAAATGTAAGAGGAGTTCTGGGAACCAGGGTTCTTTTGTGCAAAAAAAAAACGTCATTTTTCAACCCTCATCTGACTCCAGGGGTGAAAATGAAGATTCCAAAATCTTATTGCACATCTACAGGACACCAGCAATCATCTTCCAAAAGATTATTAGGCTACTGTGTAAAATGTAAAAGGAGTTCTGGGAACCAGGGTTTCTTTGTACAAAATCGTCATTTTTCGACCCCTATTTGATCCCTAGGGTGAAAATGAAAATTCCAAAACCTTATTGCACATCTACAGGACATCAGCAATCATTTTCCAAAAGATTATTAGGCTACTGTGTAAATTGTAAGAGGAGTTCTGGGAACCAGGGTTGTGTTAAAAAAGCATCAATTTCGACCCCCATTTGGCCCCCAGGGTGAAAAATGAAAATTCCGAAACCTTATTGCACATCTACAGGACCCAACCAATCATCTTCCAAAAGATTATTAGGCTACTGCATGAAATGTAGGAGGAGTTCTGGGAACCAGGGCACTTATTCACAAAATATCTTACAACTAAGATGAAAAAAAGAATTTTGTCTGATAATGAAATACTGATCACAAGGTCATAAGTATGTATTCAACTTTTATAAACCATGGATGTACTTTACATATTAATTAAGAATGTCTACAAGAAATGTAAAATAAGGAAATTACAGTGTTTGTAAATTTCGATCTTAGTCGTAAGATATTTTGTGAATAGGTGCCCTGGTTTTTGTTGAAAAAACGTCATTTTTTTTACCCCCGTTTTGCCCCCAGGGTAAAATTGAATTTTCTAAAACCTTATCATATATCTACAGTACACCACCTATCATATTCCAAAAGATCAATAGGTTACCACTTGAAATAAAAGAGCAGTTTGAGGAAGAAGAAAGTGTGACAGACGGACGGACGGACGGACCAGGGTAACAACAATATACCCGAACTTTCTTTAGAAAGTGCGGGTATAAAAATATATACATGTACATAACAACACTACATGTAACAATAGTAAAGGTAGTATAAGTACATATGATTAACTCCACTGTAATGCAAAAGATACCACGGGACGGTGCATTGGTACTAGATCAACATGTCATGTTTATAATGAGTGCATATGTGCAAATATGGTTTCATATGGTTCACACATAATATACAGTAATACTAGTAGTATATGCGCTTAGACAATGTACATAACATGAGACATTACTTGATGTAATATATGCAAGTACCACCGTGTATCCTAATGCAAAACAGTCAGAAATACACATGAAATACCATGATACATCTTTGATATCTCGACGGATAATCCGACGGACGCCAACCATTCTGTTAGAGACTGTGCCACTTACAGACTCCACCTTTTTATACTCTTCGACGTGTAAACCAGTATTGTATCGCTATTGTTTATATTCATGGAAGAATATATATCGAGCGAAAAGTACATGTACTTTTCAATAAGGATGTCGCCTTTACAAAAAAATGATCCATTCGGCTTTCGGACTATGTTGACTTTTTAGTGAAATGTAATTAATTGAATAAACATTTGAATAAGTATGATCCATAATGGTACAGTTGCCGGATGTTTCCCCGAGTCCCACTCGAATGCGACCGAACTCCCAAGTGATCCAAAATGTTGTATACTCTGCTTCGCTTAGAACAGATCCTTGGTGTTCCGAGAAACACGTGCTCCCCACCACAAATCCATCTCTGAGACATGATTTTCCATTATACCATCCACCCAACACAACCCAATAGCCAGAACTAGCAGACAAGTCTGCAGAACGTAGCCCAAGATAGGCATCTTGAGCTGTCTTCACGGCGAAGAGTATAGCATTTCTTCCTGTCACGTGAAGACTTACGTCATGCCATGCGTCACCATCATAAGTCGTTACTTGGACTTATGAAATTACAAGGCAAAAACATGAACACGGTCTACATTTTAGATTGATAGTTTATGAGGGTAGTCACATTTTACAAAAATACTATACAGAAACCATACATAAACTAGCATTAAGTAAGCACAAGTATTGTAAGCACAGATGAAAACTAGCTTTATAGCACAAGTATTGTAAGCACAGATGAAAACTAGCTTTATAGCACAAGTTTTGTAAAGTATTGTAAGCACTTTGAAAATCTTTGCATTTGCAAAACTGATTTTTAAACACTGAGAAAAAACTAGCTTAAGCACAAGTATTGCAAACATTGCGAGAAATAATAACTGCAATGACACAAGTATTAATTGTAAGTCCTGATAAAGATAAGATAGGCTTAGTATCTTATATGTAGTATGATTTGACCCCAAAAGAGTGAGCTCTGAATTATTTATTAAATGTGAAGGGGGGGGGGGTAATAATGTGTTTTGTTATCAAATTAGAGATGTTATCGTCCAGATTTCGTAGTGATTTGATGCATTATTATTATTTTTTTTAATATTTGATTTATATTCAATGAATACGTCAAGAAGACTCACGCAGACGTGTTCTTTTTATTTTTGTAAATAAAAATATTCATATAAATAATGATTTTTTTTTTTGTTAATATTCTTTTATTCATGGCTATAATCTTCAAGAAATTTGATAATGAAAGAAAATTATTTTTAAAGATATTGAAAGAAAATGGACCAAATTTCAGAAATATTGAGATTTTTTTTAATCTGAGCAAACCCCGGGGAAAATGTACCGATCGCAATCAAAATGTATAGAATTTTTTAAAAAAAATCAAATTACTGCTTATTTGATGTACTTGTCACCAAGCAGTTAGTTTGCTTTATGAAAATACTATCTTTTGTCATTTTTTATAATTCCGATCCGACTTGTTCAAACTTCAAAAATCGCAATTTTTAGTACAGCATAAAGACTGTGAGTAAACTCTTTTTCACAGCGATTTCGTCTCTCTATTACTCCAGATTCCACTGTTCACGGTTAACATTCTAAACAAAGTCAAATAAATCGGAAAGTAATATTTCCAAATTAAAATTCATATTTCATTTATTAGTATCGACCCAAATTTGAGTCCTGCAAAGGTAAAAAAAACAGAATAGAGACCGGATAAAAAGAATTTCTTGTTTTGAAATCAGCAAGCATCCAACATCAGCAAACATCCAAAATCAGGAAGCAAAGCATTGAAGAAAACCAGCATTAATGATATAACTGAATATATTTCCTTGTACTATATGGGAAATTTAGAAAACAACAATGCATACAAACATCTATTCTATGTACAAAATACTGTGGTTTCATCAGCGTTCATAATTAAGCAAGACTACGAAATGAATAACTGAACAAGACCGCGAAATCTAATGATCAACGAATTAATGAACAAAACCACGAAATCTAGTGAGCAGCAAAATAATGAACAAAGCCATGAAATCAAGAAATCAACGAATGATTGAACAAAACCGCGAAATCTAGTCAACGAATAATGAGCAAGACCGCGAAATCTAGTGATTAACGAATTACTGAACAAGACCACAAAATCTAATGAATTACTGCACAAGATCACAAAACCTAGAGATCAACGAATTACTGAACAAAACAGTGAAATCTCGTGATCACTTAACAAGAACGCGAAATCTAGTGATCAGCGAATTAATTAACAAGATCATGAAATTAAGTGTTCAACGAATTACTTGGGAAAAAACCAGCGAAATTTAGTGATCAATGAATTACTAAACAAGATCACGAAATCTAGTGATCAACGAATTACTCAAGACCGCGAAATCTAGTCAATTGATTAATGAACAGTAAAGCAAAATCTAGTAATCAACGAATTACTAAACAAGATCACGAGATGTATCGATAGGTGAAATGCAATTCTTATAAAAGAGTAACTATCCACGAGCATAGAAACCAACAAAATTGTACTCTTAAACAAAAGTACGAAATTTGGTGTCCATGAAAATTAATGTTACCATGGTATAGTTTAAAAGCCTACAACAGGCATAGTTGACTTCAATTGATAGAATACTACTACAAGGTTTTTTCTTATAAGAAATAAAGCAGAAATTGTACGACGTCATCTTATAATATCATTGAAAAATGGATGGTTCTGTGAAAGAACATTAATTCACTATAAAAAGAAAAAGTGTAGATAACGAACAGTGACCAATCTCTAAATTCTTATAAAGAATACAAAATTAAGTAAAGGATATAAGCCAAAAACTGTCCATTCTGTGAGAGAACGAACTGATCGAGGCCCGTAGGGCCGAGATTAGTTCTTTCTTTCACAGAATAGACAGTTTGAGGCTTATATCCTACTTAAAACATTACATCTTTTGTTCTAAGAATGGACAGACTCAGGTAAACCCATTGGCAATGATAATTATGAATAAAGCTATTTTGAATAGTTTGATAATATAACCAGTCTTGCGTAGAATCCTGTTTCTTTTGTTCACTTATTGGGCAGTGTCAGGTAAATAGTCTTCAACTGCAGGTTTTATATTCGCTCTTTCTATAGTACTGAGCCATATCAACATGTCTTCCTCTGATGGGGAGAGCATTTTCATTGCACAATCAAAATTTAAGGATTTTAATAAAAGTACTCTAAATATTATCTTAATGAGTGTTATATTCTGGATATGGAGGGTGAGAAAGTTATGGAGCCAAATCTTGATCTGAAAAGCATTGAGTTTTCGAATATTTGGATTAGGAAATAAATAAAACCAGCCAAAAGAACACAATATGCCAATCTCGTGAAATGAAATTATTCATGAAAGTAAAAATAATAAAGCGTTGTGAAGAAGTTTCGAAATGTGCCTCTGAATCCAGCGAAATTCAAATACAGTATGGAAATATGTCTTTCAAATTTAAGTTTTGATGCGATAAGATAAGATATTCTTTATTTCCTCCAAGGTAATGGAGAGTTATGGAATTAAAAAAAAATGTGAATCTTAGAGTTGAAGAAGAGAATTCTTTTAAGGGGAAATATCGTTTTGAGTGTTTCAGTGATTTTTCCGATATCTATGTTCATTCTTACTAGTAGGGAATTTAAAATTAATTTTGTATCTCTTTGACAAATGTATTGTCTTTCTCTTATTTTCACCCTACCTGTAGACGTCTAATAAGTTATTGGGTTTACCTGGCACTGTCCAATAAGTTGACAATTACTGTCCATTATTTTTAAGAACGGACAGTATCTGTCCATTCTTAAAAATAATGGACAGCAATTGTCAACTTATTGGACACCTAGAGGTAACCTTTTCAGTACAAGTGGACTTTCTTCTATATAAAAGTCTAAAAAGACAAAGGATTGCGTAACAAAAATGTTTTAAGAATAGGGAAAACACGGACCCCTAGACACGCCAGAGGCATGTGCGGGTTTTGATTCTCACCAGTTAGAAAAAGTTCAGTCCATTTATTGGCTGCCAGGATAGTAACTGGTCTTCCAATTTTCGCCTCAATAGATTCACTTTATTTTGAAACTGGGTGGGAACCCCTTTCTGATAGAAGACAAATAGCTAAATTAACAAATAGGTTTAAAATCCATAACAATTTAGTTCCCCAATATCTGAAAGAAATTTGCCCAAATATTCGCAGAAATTTATCATCATATGATACCCGTAATTCTAGCGACTACACACTTTCTAGATGCAGACTTGAATTATATAAAAAGTCATTTATTCCCGACACAGTTAGGAAATGGAACTTGCTGAGTACAGAAATAAAGGAGATAACTTCAATTGATAAATTAAAAAAACACATTAAAATAACACCCTCAAAACCACCTTTATACTATTCATATGGCCAGCGATATGTTAATATTATTCATACCAAATGAAAAACATCATTGCCTCTCCAAATTGTATATATGGTCATATTGAAGATGCCCCTTAATTTCTTTTTTGCATGCAAAAGATACACTCAAACAAGAAATTGTTTTTTTCAATGAACTGCTTCAGCTAAATGATATTGCTACTGTCGATACCCACCTTTTATTATGGGGAAATGAATATTTTTCAAATGATGTAATTTCTTATATTTTCAGAGCAGTTCAGAAGTTTATTAAGAATAAGACCTATATATTATAATTTTAAAATATGTTTTGCATTTTATGCCTGATTGTGTACTTACATGAACCTAAACATGCATTGTGTATTATCATAATTGTACATTATAACTAATATTATATTTTCTGTGGTACGACAATCTTTATTTGTACATGTATAGCATAATATATTTTGTATACGGGAGAGGTTGTCTAAGTTGCTAGAACTTGTAACCACAGGGGCTAAGCCCGTTTTGGGCCCGAACTCTGTGATACCATAAATATAGATGTATTTATGGGATCACAGAGTTCGGGCCCAAAACGGGCTTAGCCCCTGTGCTTGTAACCAATCCTTTTGTATATTCATACAATAAAATATTATCTTAAAAATCAGTGATAACGTAATTTTAAAAAAAATGGTTGTGTGTTTTCTGAAATTATCTGCTCGGATTATTGTTTTCAATGTGGTTTTGGCTTTAACTGGCTCGTCAAAAACGCAAATTTCGAGCGAAAACTAACAGATTTAAATCATATTAAAACCGTGAACATAACGTCGGAAATCATTTTTGTTCTCGAAGTCACTCTATATACTTTTAGAGAAACAAATGATACGAAAATATGCATTTTTCAGACAAAATTTCGAAATTCAAGAAAAGGCTAATATCTCTGACATCTATGGCACGCCAAATTCACAAAAATGAGCTAAACAAAGTTTCACAGTTGATAAACTAGGTTTATCGACTGTAAACTATAGTTTACGGACCGTAAACTATAGTTAACGACGTTAATCTATATTTCACATATGTAAACCATAGTTAACAGATAATCTATGTTTCACAAGCGTAAACTATAATTAACAATGAAAACAATCATTAGCGATTGCAAAACATAGTTTATCTGATAAATACGGTTTCACGATTGTAAACTACGGTTTACAAGTCTAAACTATTATTAACGAATGTAAATGAAATTAATGCGCCGAATTCACAAAAAAGTGATAAACACAGTTTTGTTTAATCACTAAGCCCACGGTACTGGTGTCACTTTACGTTACACTTATAACGTCATAAATTGTGGCAAAATATAATCACGAAAGCAACGTCACATTTTAAACAAATTCATTATCTCCAAGCTATAATATCATAACTAAAGCACATGCATGATTTGATGTTTAAAAATTCAAAATAAATCTTTGTACGTGTATAGTGTACATTCATAAAAATTATGAATTCTTAGAAATACTCCAAAGTATACGTACTGTATTTATTTCACCGTGCCTACAACAGTAGGCATGTCGTATGAAATAAGGGTACCCGTTTCGGTAGGTTTCGTTTTGCTTCGGTAGATTTCGTTTCCTTTCGATTTCGTTTCGCATTTTACAGGTAACCATCCCATGAAATAAGGCTTGCAATTCTTATGAATATGACCTCTGAGAAATTTGAACACAGTAAAAAAAATCAGATTTGGTTTCTTCTAGGATATATATAGACTTGCTCAAGTCTCTATGTTTAATAATCATTGCTCTCTTTAATACTTTTTATTAATACCAAACACGGAAGGGGGAGGGGGGTTGTTAAAAACTCCCGTACGTTTCTGTCATCGATCTACATCGATCACGCTCTGAAGATAGTGGGGGAAAAAAAACAACAACCAGCGCATAGAAAGTATATGTAGTTTTGCGCTTTATAAATGAATAATAATAACCACGGTGAGTTGAAGTGAGAGTTAAAAACTTCCAAATAATATTACATTTTAACGTTTTAATGTTCACTTTCATTTGTGAATAAACAGTAGAAAAGGTATACAGAGTGTTATTTATACTCGTATGTTTTACTTGCGAATCGGTTAGTTTCAATATATATCATATTTAGTTTTGAAGGGGTGGTCTCGTGAAAACCGTGTGACTTTAGATTTTTTTTGTCAGATGTTGAACTTTTGATCTAATGATATTGCTATTCATATGCGGAAATCTTGATTTGTATTCGATAATCTTGATATCTATATGCGGACGGAAATTTTGATTTATATGTGAGAAATCTTGATATTCATATGCGAATTTTTTTTTATTTTACTCTACGAGAGAGAGAGAGAGAGAGAGAGAGAGAGGCTTCCTCTACTCTTCTGGAGTACCAACGCATGTGGGCGAAATATTCCAGGGGCAATCGCTCACACCCGCCAGAGATCACCTGGGTCCTAAATACAACAGTGAGGTTGTTCAACACGTCACTGATACTCTAACAAGATTTTGACATTCAATTCATTTAATATGTGACTTATGTATATATCTTTCATTCATTGGAAGGGGGGGTACATAAGATCTAACACGCTATATATATCCACCGTTCTGGTGCCTGTGCTCACATCCACCTCCTAGGGAATGCTACAGGCTGGTGCATGTTGGAAACTGTAGGAGGGTCCACAGTTTGCTCTGTACTTGCTCTTTAAACCAGGTAGCACGCAGGAAACAGGTGAGATGCGCAGAGATCTCTTCCCCCTTAGAACGTGACCACCCGTTCAGGTCCAGGCACCTAAGTCCACATAGGGCCCCCTGTGTTGCCCCTACGTTGGTAGTCAAACTGGCCGCCTCCCCAGTTCCCCACAAAAAATTGCACGCGACCCTTTCCGCCATATATGTAAATTTGCACCCTGTTTCTGATTACGATTAATAAATATTCAAATTTGTATCACTCTTGTTAATCCAGCTAGCTAAGCTGCCTATGGGGGTTTACAGGGCAGCCACCCAAGCTTCGACATAGCTACTGGGTTTATTCAGCATATTAGGGCAAGGTCAACTATTCAATTCAGGCCAAATGTCTCACGGCTGGTAGTGCTGTATATTTATTAAAATTTAATTTTAGCAGAGTAGCTCCTCTAGTTAAATTTAAGACATCCGAGGTCAGGTCATGGTCAATGAAGCTAATTCTTTTATCAATTTTTGAAATTATGCATTTCACCTACAATCAATAATGACTAAATCCATGCGTACATCTAGCATGTGTACATCAACATTATCAAATACGAATAAAATATTATGGAATATAAATCGAGATTTATATAATTATCGAATATAAATAACAAGGTTACCAAATGTAAATAAATAACAAGATTATCGAATATAAATCAAAATTTTCGTATATAAATATTAAGATTATCGAATATAATTAAAATTTTCTCATATATGAATAACAAGATTATCGAATATGATTAAAGAGTTTCGTATATAAATCAAGATTTGTATAATATTGCAACGTTTTACACACCGTAAGTTCAATGCTGAATTTTTATATGCATACATACAGTACATCGTCGCAAACCACGGGTTATTGTTTCATTCTATTTCACAAACGTTTGTGAAATAGAATGAAACAATAACCCGTGGTTTGCGACGATGACATACAGTAGTACATGCAACAAAATGTAGTCTGTACAATTGTCATTTGATAAAGTCAATTAAAGTATATGTACCAGATCTAGAGCAAAATATATCTATGAGATACACATGCTATAGCTTAAATACCTCGTATACTATTTTTAAAAATCATTTTAATTTAGATCATTTAAAAATAATAAAAGCAACATTTTACGTTTTAGCTAGACGTAGGTTGTGTACATTGACGTCGCGTCATTGCGCGACAAAATCACATGGGACATTTATTTGGACATTAAGTATATTTTCGTTTTCCTAAATGGACGCGGGATAAAATGAAATGTTGTATATTCTATATAGTAAATTTTATGTACTTTCTGTAAGTTATATTCATTAAAATATTCGCGTTAGAATAATGCTTAGAAATAAGACATAAAATGGTAGAATTGTTTAAAAAGCGCGGTATTTGTAGAATAAGGACATTTCACTAGACACCGATAAAATCAATCTACTTCATGGATATACTCAGAATTTTATAATACTGGTATACATTGTGCTCTACGATACATGTACATTATAAATGTAACAAGGATAGTCAACTTCCCCCTGCATTAGGCGTGCTACTGGTCATGATGATTTGCATTTGCAGTCTATCTACAAACACGGGACACCACTGACAGGCACTGTCTTTGCCATTTTTAAGGTCGCTATATCAATTCTATGAACTAAATGTTTAAAGTAATTGGTTTATGGTTTTTTAGATAAGGACGTCACAATCATACACCAATTCTTACGTTATTTGGGACAAAATCAATCATTTTATTAATCTGTGGATAAAGTGTATGCGTATTTCATGTAACACGGGACAACGAAAAATGACGACATCTGCGTGTATTTATTGCTAATGAAATGCGTGTAAATTATATTTTATATAAGCTATTATCATTATTTATATATTTTCCTTGCCATTGATGTATAAGACTTTAATAATCCACAAAATATACAACTGTGTAAACATAGCGGAAACATTTTCTAATGCACGTATGAAAGTAACACCAGTACCGTGCGCGACGTCAATATAGTTTATGAGTAAAAATGGCAGTTAGCTATAGTTTACGATCAAAAACTATAATTAACGAATGTTAAACATAGTTTATCTGATAAATATAGTATCACAATTTGTGAAACTAGGATTAACAATTGTGAACTATAATTACCGAATGTAAATTATAGTTTACAAATGTGAATCTGTATTTATGAGCAAAATCTATTGTTAACGTTTATTTAAAGACAGATAAACTTGGATTAGCATTTTGTAAACTATAGTTTACAACCGTTAAATATAGTTTTACGGATGAAAACTATAGTTAACGAATCGTTAACTATAGTTTACGGTCCGTAAACTATAGTTTACAGTCGATAAACCTAGTTTATCAACTGTGAAACTATGTTTAGCTCATTTTTGTGAATTTGGTGTGCCATAGACATCATAGCTTACATTTACCAACACTTTCTTAAAACAGATATGAATAGTTGTACTTGCATCTTTGTTTAAATCGGTTAACTTTGGTTGAAAAATTGAAATTGTGAAAGCCATTTTTGGAGGCAAACGGCCCAAACCATGACTTCATGTGTTTCGCAGTTATTCTTTTTAGAATTTAAAAAAAAACACCTAATTATATGCAGCACAGAACATGATAATTGAAAGTGATATTCTCATTTCTGCTTTACGTCTTTCATAAAATGTGTGCACAAATCTGTTTTCGCACATATGCTTATTATCAGTTTCTTAATTTTCAACAATCATCAGTTCATTTTATCTTTAAATGGCACTTCCTTTTTTTTTTGAGAAAAATATGAAATTGCTTACTGGAACAGAAATGTCTCATTCCGTCTCTCGACTCCCAGGTCCCGGGGGAAGGGGGGATCTCCACGTGACAAATACTGTGAATCAAACACGACCGGTTACCATGGTGACACGAGAAAGCTATTCCGTGTAACATGTTTGTTCTGACGGCACATTCAGAGCAGGGGGTGTTTGGACGATGGTAGAGAAGGGCGACATCTGTATACACATCATTCATGACATCCACCACTGTCCATGTCTTCTGCTCAAAGAAATCAGCGCTTATACTTTCAGGTAAGTAAAACAACAAAATACAAGACCACCAAATTGCCATAATTTACAGCTTCTAAACGGGAGAATAAGTTCCAGGTTAAAAAAAAAAATACTGTTAGCTTTTTAAAAATACTTCGATTTTTAAGGTAGACCGAATGCACTGATGCTCCGCAATAAAATACCGATAACACATGTAGTTCACAGGTTAAGCACAAATATTTGCAGTTTCGCTATACATATATATATATATATATATATATATATATATATATATATATATATATATATAAAAGACTATTGCTTGTTGGGTAAAACTATTTCAATCAGGAGATACAGACACGCCCATTTAAAGGGTGGTTATAGATTCTTTCAGGAAGTTTTTATCCCGTTGCAGAGTAAATAAAATCAATCTTAAACTGTTGGTATTCATTAAGTATTTAGCCTATTGTACGAAGCTTCCTTGTATTTCGGGTTTGATTGATTGTATGGTGTTTTACATCTTTTGAGATATTTTCATACATGTAAAGATTTTCTTCAGTTTAAGGATTAGGACCATGCCACGCTGCTCAGGGCAAAATAGCAATGAGAGTTTCTTTATCGTGCAAACGCGAAAATTTTTATTTCTGATTTTTTTTTTCACGCACTACGTTATTCAACCAATGTTATAAATGGACCATTCTCATCCAAGTTTAGAAAAGATAAAAGTGTAATCAATATTCTGAACAATTGCATATTAAGTTTTGTAGACAAGTATTGGGTGTACATAAGAAAGCATCCACTTTTGGAGTTATTTCAGAACTTGGTAGATTTCCTCGATCCTACAACTTGTTACGCTATATGCTGAATTACTGGTACCGATTAGAAAACATAGAACCTTTAAACAATATAATATCAAATGCATACACAACATCTAAGGAACTTCATAAAAATAACATTCATTCCTGATTTAACTTTATAAATGACATTCTTGCATAGTTCTCAAATTTAAATTCTACAAAAACAAAGACTGTATCTGTGAACACTTGTAAGAAACACGTACATGCTGCTCTCAGATCATTATACTTGACCCATTGGGTTGATACTAGACAGGAACATTTAAATTCTAAGCTTAGAACATATATATAAAGTTCAAATGGGTGGGTTTTTTTTCAAAGAGTTCACAATTTGTCCAAATTTTATTATTAAAAATTATGGCTACAGAAGAAGCCTCAGCAGGTTCAGAATTTCACGTCATGAATTCATCATTAAAACTGGTAGATACAGAAATATACCTGCACATCTCAGAATATGCTCACGTTGTAATTCTGGTGCTGTGGGTGATGAAATACATGTTCTATTGTGTTGTGATAAGTTTAATTTTGAAAGACTAGAAATGTTAAAGACAATAAATAAAGAATGTTCTAATTTCAGTTGTCTACACGACTTGGACAAATTTATATGGTTAATGAATAATGAAAGTCCAAGAATCCTTGTGTCTGTTTCCAAAGTCATAAACTTTTATTGTGACTAGTTCATTTATGAGAGTCTACATATTATGTACAGGTATATGTATTACATGTACATTAGGGTTTTCAATCTCCTTTTTACAAGTGTATGAATATTCTTGAATCCCAACTTTTGGTACGAGGTGGAACAAATCTGTTTACCTTTTTATGATTTACATTTTTATGATTGAAAGGTGTATGCAAATGAATATGGATACAATAACAATATTTACATCTATATAACAGTATGTTCCCTATGGTACCTTAAGTTGTTGTTCAAACATATTGTACTTAATTGCAATTATAATGTATAATGTTTATGCCCCCAGGTGTCCGTTATTTGGCAATAAACTATCTGTATCTGTATAATTGAGGAGCATTATTCATATATCTCCTCCTCCAACATTTAGTGTAACGGCAATAAGAATATGCGTCTATCAAAGGAACTTTCAAAATGCATCATAGTCAATGATATAACGGGATGATGTAGCATGTAATATGAAAGATGAAGATAACGAACAGTGACCAATCTCATAACTCATATAAGGAATACAAAATAGAGAGTTACGCAAACACGGATCCCTGGACATACCAGAGGTGGGATCATGTGGCTAGGAGGAGTAAGCATTCCCTATCGACCGGTCACACCCGACGTGAACCCAATGTATTGATCAGGTAAACAGAGTAATCCGTAGTCAAAACCAGTGTGCCAAGAACGGCCTAACCATCGATATGAAACACGTCAAACAGCATTGGACCAAATGACAGGCTTTATTGGCAAACTAGATCGTTATAACGACCATAGAATTTGCGAAATGCTGACTTTAAACGAATTTGTTGAAACCTCTGTAACATCAACTTGTTTGTCAGTAGCTTGCCTCGATTCAAAAACTGATCATACGCAGAACAAGCTCTTGCACCATATGCAGGTGATAATGGAATATTGCTACATGAATATGGAGAAGCTGAAATCATCCCGTTTGTAATAAAGTTGAGTTGTTAGTTTGCTATCAGTATTTCTTTTCAATAAAATAGCCAAGTACGAAGCAGATGTGGAGGACTCCTTGGTGTCTATTATTTCGAGTTCACACTCTTAGTTGTCTTAGTTTCGTATTTGCAACCATCTATATTCTAGGAATCAAGGTGTCACCTGCATGTTGTATATCAACATTTTTATGAAGCACTCAGCTACATTTGACATGTATCCTAAAATTATTGTATTCATTTTTACTCATGTAATATCACTTCAAATATGGGGTATTTCCATTTTTAAAGAAAGTTGAGCGGGCCTTTAGTGCGAAACTGTCCCCGTACCTGCTCGTACATCTTTAAAAGTGTAAACGTTATTAATTTTACGACGACTGGTAATTTCTTTTAATGCTTTCTCGTCGTATAGTACATCTCATGCACAAAGACACTTTTTTGACACAAATTATCTACGTGAGAGGAATTTATGAAAATATATCTTACGGACCGGCT